>NC_081555.1:24826729-24884575 GCF_963082655.1 Stomoxys calcitrans | reverse complement strand
TTTCACTAAGGAAAAAGGGCAAACTTCTCACATATCAATGAGTGCAGTCCGATTCAAGTTTAAGCTCAATGATAAGAGCTCTCCATTTTATAGGCGAGTCCGAACGGCGTGGCGCAGTGCGACACCTCTTTGCAGAGAAGTTTTTACATGGCATAGTACCCCACAAATGTTGGCAGCATTAGGAGAGGAAAACCACCGCTGAAATTATTTGTACTGATGGTCTTGCCATGATTCGAACCCAGGCGTTCAGCTTCATGGGCGAACATGCTAACCTCTGCGCTTCGGTGGCCTCGATTTCCACAGTGGTTAGATTTGAAATGAGTAATAGAGTAGAGTAGAGTAGAGTAGAGTAGAGTAGAGTAGAGTAGAGTAGAGTAGAGTAGAGTAGAGTAGAGTAGAGTAGAGTAGAGTAGAGTAGAGTAGAGTAGAGTAGAGTAGAGTAGAGTAGAGTAGAGTAGAGTAGAGTAGAGTAGAGTAGAGTAGAGTAGAGTAGAGTAGAGTAGAGTAGAGTAGAGTAGAGTAGAGTAGAGTAGAGTAGAGTAGAGTAGAGTAGAGTAGAGTAGAGTAGAGTAGAGTAGAGTAGAGTAGAGTAGAGTAGAGTAGAGTAGAGTAGAGTAGAGTAGAGTAGAGTAGAGTAGAGTAGAGTAGAGTAGAGTAGAGTAGAGTAGAGTAGAGTAGAGTAGAGTAGAGTAGAGTAGAGTAGAGTAGAGTAGAGTAGAGTAGAGTAGAGTAGAGTAGAGTAGAGTAGAGTAGAGTAGAGTAGAGTAGAGTAGAGTAGAGTAGAGTAGAGTAGAGTAGAGTAGAGTAGAGTATAGTAGAGTAGAGTAGAGTAGAGTAGAGTAGAGTAGAGTAAAGTAGAGTAGAGTAGAGTAGAGTGGAGTAGAGTAGGCTAGAGTAGAGTAGGCTAGAGTAGAGTAGAGTTGAGTAGAGTAGAGAAGTAGAGCAGAGGGACCTGTATAATTATGCAGCAAATTTTATAATACTTCCAATGGCCTGAAACGGAATCAGCTATGCAAATCGGCCAAATGGTGTTGGAGGTGGCACACGACTGGAGTCTGATTTTTTTCCCAATACATTTGCCTGTTTACGAGAGAGAAAAAGAAATTGGCTTATATCGGACATGGTCTAACACTTTGGTGTGATTTCAGATAGTATCACATTTTAGAGCATAGTCAAAAGGCACACGGGTGCTTGGCACTATAGGCACATAGGCTCGAAATGGGACGCCTTAAACTGTTGGGTCTACACGAGCTTAATTAGACCAATCCTAACTAAAGCCTCTTTGGCATGATGAACAGCAATGGAGAAGAATTGCAACAGTATTGGGGAGGGGATCATGATCGTCTAGAGTGGATAACTTTACGGGCACCAAGAAGGCACTCACAATATTCAAATGTAGGGAAGATATTAACACCTACATTGAGCATGACACAATCCGCATCTTTTGGGTTCCGGGCCGTAGTAGATTAAAATGTAACTGAAGGCAGACGACTTGCTGTAAGAGGCAAAGGACTGCCATCGTTAACTTACCAAGTCTTGTAAAGCAATGCATGGCGATGAACACACATATACTCAGACGCACTGTGTAAATTAAATTTAGGTTAGGTTGGAGGTCACGACACTATCAAACTCGCTTACTAGCCGTTTCACATGGAAACTTCCGGTGCATTGTTTTCGCTCTAGAAGAAGCCAGAACTGAGAAAGAATATGAAAAAACACAGACTGAGATACACCAAAGCGCAGAAACGACAGAACAACAACAAGTAGGTCACCAGGTAGACTAAGAAGAAATTGTCGCAGTTTTGGTCCAATTAGCCAATTAAGGCATTTATAGAAGTTTAAGGAGGAATACAGGCGCCGAAATATGTATCTTCCTATATTCTCCTAGCAAATTGTAGTGCAGAGTTTAGCATGTCCTTTTATGACCCTGAACGCCGGGGTTTGAATCCTAGCGGGAAAATCAGAAAAATTTCCAAAGCTGGTTATCCCCTCCTAAAGCTGATGACATTTGGTAGGAACTTTACCATTTAAAAGAAGAAATTCTTCTCAGATTTATTTGTAATTTGACACATTGTGCAAAACATTGCAGCTTATGAGGTCCAAGATGTCCAAGCGGAAGACCGGTTTAGTTGGGCGATTTGGTCCATATTTATGCAATGGGGTAAAAATTACAGATTCTAGGGGCTCAAAAAGTCAAATCGAAAGATTACTTTCTACAAATCTGTACAAAATTTTAAGCGGAGGTCTTTATTCGTTCGACCGCTATTTTGATTTTTACAGACGGACTGACATGGGTATATCAACTTGGATTGTTAAGACTATCAAATACATAAATATGTATATACTAGCCGAACCGGGCCCGCTCCGCTGCGCCTTCTTTAACTCTCTAATGTCTTTTTAGGGTGGGGACACATATCGAATTCGTGCCATTGTAGCCTATGACACTGAACGCGTTCGAATTTTGGCGAGAACATCAGACAAAGCGCTGTTTATCCCCTTTTAATGTTGGCGACATTTGCAAGGTACAATGCCATGCATGGTCATTTGCCCCTTATCGGTTCCTGGTGGTAATGTTCTTCCTTAGGGTAATGTTCTCATTACCATCTCTCTACTCCCTAATACCATTCATTTGAGCCCCATATAACCATGGTCGGCTAATATGCATATTTTGGGGTATTTGGGAGTGGGCGACCTCCCACTACATGGACCTAATGTTTTATGCCATATTTGTAATCTACTGCCTAATAATTTTCATTTGAGTCCCATATTGACATGAACTTCGAATATATCTGTTGAGAGGAGTTAAGTGTGATACCCTTATTGTGCCCATCGGACCACTATCGGATGTGGGTGACGTTTTTGGGATAAGGGGGAGGGGTCGCCTCTACCCGATATCTAACAATTATATAGCCTATGTTTCCTTCTAGGCAAACGTACACAATGAAAATTTGAAGAAAATCGGTTCAACCAAGTATCATATAGTCATAATGGGTCTTATAGCGTTTTTGCGGGGTGGCGTGACCCTCTATTCTTCGATCTGATTTTGTATGCCAGATTCGAAATCTACTCCCGCATTATTTTCATTTGAGCCCCATATTAAAATGAACGTCCAATATGTCTGTTTAGGGGATTTTTGGGGTTGAGGCGGCCCGAGTGGTATTTAGACTCATATTTTAATATCATATTCATAATCTACTCTCCAATACGATACATTTGATACCTACATTGTCCCGATCGGTCCACTTTTGGTTTTGGGTTATGTTTTTGGCATAAGGGGGAAGGTCCGTCCCCCTTCCGATACCGAAAAATTATATAGCCTATGTTTCCTTCCCGACCAACCTATATAATATGCGCAAAATTTCGAGAAAATCGGTTCTGCAGTTTTTCAGTCTATACGGAACAAACAAACCGAGTCCCATATATACGTGATTGGCTAATGTGCCCATGGGCGTTTTGGTGGGGGTGGGGTAACCCCCTATACTTCCACATGAATTTGTTTTCCAGATTCGTTATCTACTTCCGCATACTTTGATACCCATATTGTCCTTATCGGTCCACTTTTGATTTTGGGTGGTGTTTTTGGGGTAACGGTGGAGGGTCTGCCCCCTTCTGTTGTCAATAAATTATAAAGCCTATTTCTACTTCCTGACCATATTCGTAATCTACTCTCGAATAGCTTTCATTTGAGTCCCATATTGTCATGATCGTCAAATAAACCTGTTTTAAGGGGTTTTGGGGCTGGGGCGGCTCCCCAGGTACTTGGACCCAACTTTTTTTATGAAATTCGTACTCTACTCTTGAATACCTTTCATTTGAATCCCATATTGTCTCGATCGGTTTATTTTGATTTTTGGATAGTACTTTTGGGGTAAGGGGGAGGGTCCTCCCCCCTTCTGATATCAAAAAATTATATAGCCTATGTTTTCTTTCAGACCAACCTACACAATCTGTGAAAATTTCAAGGTAATCGGTTCAGCCGTTTTTGAGTCTATACGGAACAAACAAACATACAAACACAAATTGAATTTTATATATAAGATATTTATATATATTGGGTTGCCCAAAAAGTAATTGCGGATTTATTAAAAGAAAGTAAATGCATTTTTAATAAAACTTAGAATGAACTTTAATCAAATATACTTTTTTACACTTTTTTTCTAAAGCAAGCTAAAAGTTACAGCTGATAACTGACACAAGAAAGTATACAATTACAGAGTCACAAGCTGTGAAAAAATTTGTCAACGCTGACCATATGAAAAATTCGCAATTACTTTTTGGGCAACCCAATATATTTTTTATTGCATCGCAGATAAATATTTCCAGGCGTTACAAACTGAATGACTAAATTATAATACCCTCCATCTTATGGTGGTGGTGGTACAAAAATAATTTTGCTTACTAAAATCACTGTTTATCCTTTATCTCCTGCTGTTTAATGACTATGACTTTTGTGATCAAATATATCTTCATAACCTAGCGCTTTTCAAGAACCCTTAAGAAACACACATGTTCCCATACCATCAAAATATTGATAAATAAAAAGAAAAATCATTTACCCTGGAAGCAAAGTTAATGTTTATAAACCCTTAGTCTGTTAACTTTTTATAACGGCTGAGCCCGCATTTATTTAAATTGATTTTTAAGAATGATTAAAATTTGTTAGAATTTCTAAAGAATATGTACATATCATTCCCCCTTCATTTTTAAAGAAGAATTGCATTATTATTACGTCTGTGTTTGTTCTCTTGGTTATTGTTCAGCCCCTCCCTATCATTGAATGCTTATGAAATGCCTAAAGCTATCTACTTATCACAGCATGTATGCGTTGTTGTCCTAAGCTCTCTTCAAAGTCCTTGAACATTGTCACCCTTATAATTCTTGTCAGCTTTGACAAGGTAAATGTGAACTTCACTTTATATATATGAATATTAAAATACAGATTTTTGAAAGTTTAGTATAAAAAAAATAATTAAAAATCTATATTTAATTGTTCTTATTTTGTACGAATAATAGGACATTTCATCACATATCCTAATCCTTGCCCTAAGGTTACCTTTTTAATATCTTTTTTTTTACAAAACGCACATCTATTGATTACCCCAACATTTCTGTAATAAATTACAATTCAATTTATTGTAATCTTTTCAATATTCTCCACATTCTTCCTCCATTTCCTTTTCATCACTCCTTCATTCGCAATACACAATAGCAATAATCTGTCATAATTTTCCTGTCATTACCAATAATATTTCTATCCCGCCCCCCAGCATAAACACTCATACCATAATTCAACAAGAAAACTTCATTCCCCGGCAAAATGGTTTAGCCCATTTTCACACTTACAATTGTATTGAAGTCTAACTAACCATTTCCGTTGAGTAATTTTCCATATTTTCCCATTACCAAAGTGACACAATTCATCATTTATGTGCTAGGTCTGCTAGACCCAGAGTATTGTTGGAACTCTACACCAAGTGACAATGGGCCAACCAATAGCCATCCTTGTACTTGTCCGTCCATTTGAACTGCTACATTTCGCGCAGTTTACGTGATAATTCCATGTCAACACATTTAGCTTGTTATGCTCGTTATGCTTGTTAGTTTGAGTTTTTCTTTTCTTCTTCCATTATCTCTGCTACTGTTGAGAATATCTTTGCTTCTCCTTTGGTCCTCTATTGTTATTGTCTTCCCTGGTTCTTGTTGTCATTGTTGTATCATTTTTCTTGCACTTCAGTAAAACTTCTTCTCTGTGCCTAGTATCCTGCTGAGTGTGGCAGTTGTCCTTAGCAGGCCATACTTAACGAATGACAACAACGACATTAGTGACACTGTCAACACTCTTGTGCGGCTCGTTTTTTTTTTCTGTGTTTGCTTGGCCAGAGCGAAGGATTTAAGTGTTCATTTATGTGAGAAGTGAGCGAGAAATCGTCAGCAAATCCAAAGCCATGTTATGTGGTGGGAAAATTGTCATAATCTTTTGACGTGTGCCCTCCCTCATCATCGTCATTCATTATCAGGCAATGACCATAACCTTTCATTCATGCTGTGATTACAAGCCATTCATAAACAAAGGAATGAGGGATTAGTTTGTGAAACATAACAATTCTGGGCTACCATAACATTTCAAACATTTCCATTCAAATTTTATAAAAATGAAAAATTTTGCTTGAATTTTCAAAAACTTGAACAAAAAGTTTTGGCAAATTTTATTTCTAATGCAACTTTTATCACAAATTTATATAAAAAAATTTTTAAAAAATATATTCGAATTTATAATTTAAATTAAATTTTTTCTTTTATTTTGTTAAAATTTAGTTTTAATAGACAATTTTGGAAAATTTTATTTTTATACGAAAATTAGCAAACCTTTTCTATAAAATATTTTTATTGACATAGGCATACAAACAGCATGCCTATGTCAAGGTAAGGTCGCTGGACACTACCCAGCACGAGGTTGTGCATACAATAGAAGAATTCGTTGACATATTGGCGGTATGCATTCACATCGAGGGGGGCTTTTAATAATGTGTGAACCGACACACTGATCCAATCAATAGACCAGGACCGGATGGACCGAGTCCTTAGCAACTGGATAAACCCTATGTTAAGAAACAAGTGGATAGACTGTGGGTCCCATGACATAAAGGGAGAAAATGGCACAATTCTATGGGTGACAATCATAAATGACCTATTGAGGATGCTGACTGAGGAGGGATTTGAACCCGTCTGCAACCCTCGCAACGTCATTCAGAGGCAGATTTTAGTGGTCAGCATCATCTCTGTCACCATGCCGGGCCAAAAGGGGGCTCATTGGTTAGTGGATCCTTGGAGTTTTATTTTATTTTTTTCATTCGTCCCCTCATCGTTTATCCTCAGCTGGTAAACATCTTTTATACCCACCACCATAGGATAGGGGATATATTCATTTAGTCATTCCGTTTGCAACACATCGAAATATCCATTTCCGAACTTTTAAAGTATATATATTCGTGATCATCCTAAAGTTCTAGGAAGATTTAACAATGTCCGTCTGTCTGTCTGTCCGTCCGGCCGTCTGTCAGTTATATTGACGCTATAACCATCAAAAATTAAGATGTTGAGCTGAAATTTTGCACAGAGTCGCATTTTGTTCATGCGTAGGTTAAGTTCTGGAAATGGACAAATCGGACTATATCTGGGTATAGCTGCCATATAAATCGATCTGCCGATTCCGAGTCTTAAGCCCATAGAAGGCGCCTTTATTGTCCGATTTGGCTTAGTGAGTTGCACTATGGCCTCTGATGTCGGAGGCCATAGTGGTCTATATCAGGCTATATTTACAAATAGCTGCCATATGGGCCGATCTGGCTATTAAGGATCTTAAGCCCATAGCAGGCTTAATTGAAATTTGAAATTCGAACCAATGTGTCACACTAAACCCCCCGGAATTCCACCCGATTATATTTCAGACAAGACTGTATTTAGATATAACTGCCATATAGACGGATCTGCCGATTTAGGGTCTTATGCCCATAACATTCACGTTTATTGTTCGATTTGGCACAGTGAGTTATACTATGGCCTCGGATAACCATACAGAATATGGTCCAAATCGGATCATATTTGGCTATAGTTGCTATATGAGCCGATCTGGCTATTAAGGGTCTTAAGTGCATAGCTGGCACATTTTTCATCAGATTTCGCTAAAATTTGGACAAGTGAATTGCATACACTAGGCCCCACGGTATCTGAGCTTAGTATGGTTTCTATCGGACAATATTTAGGTATAAGTGTCATATATTCCGATCGATAAGAGTCTTAAGCCCATAACAGATGCATTTACTGTCTGATTTCGCTAAAATTTGGCAAAGTGAATTCAGATAGGACGTCCGACGTCCGAACAATATTGGACTATATTTTCACATAGCTGCCTTATAGACCGATCTGCCATATCAAGCTTTTAAGCCCATAATATTGCAAATTTTGCCCATAAACATTCCACTAAGGAACAATGAATGCCGTACGATTCAAGTTCAATCTCAATGATAAGGGGCCTCCTTTTTATAGCCGAGTCCGAACGGCGTGCCGCAGTGTGACACCTCTTTGGAGAGAAGTTTTACATAATAATATGCGAATTTATTAGACGATTTCGCTGAAACTCAAACCAGTGAGTTAAATAAGGCCCATCAGCATTCGAACCGCATATGGTCCAGTTAGAACCATATTTGGATATAGTTGCCATATGGGCCGAACTGGCTATTAAGGGTCTTCAGCTCATAAGAGCGGCATTTATTACCTGTTTTTGCTGAAATTTGGATCAGTGAGTTGCACTAGGCATCCAGATCGGACTATATATTGATATAGCTGTCATATAGGTCGTTCTGCCGAGTTAGGCTATTATGCTCATCAAATCTTTATTTGTAACTCGATTCCGCTGAAATTCAGAACAGTGAGTTGGAATGGGCCTCCCGTTGTCCGAACGGAAGTTGGTCGAGATCAGACCATATTGCGACACAGCTTCTGTATAGACAGATTTATGTTCTTAAGCCATAAAAAGCGCTTTTATTACCCGTTTTCTTTGAAAATTGGAACAGTGAGTTGGAATGCTCCCCCCGATATCCAAACTGAATATGGTCAGAAACTGCTCATATTTGGATATATATGAATATTTGTCTACTTCCGATTTAGTACCTTAATGCCAGTTAAAGACAATTTATTGCCCAATTTCGCTGAAATTTAAGACTGTGGCATGTTTAAGGCTCCTCTGTTTTTGGCCATCAGGATCCATCACCATACCAAGCCAAGAGGGATCAACTCAGTTGATGCAGGTCGAAAGAAATCTGTGAAGAAAGCGTGCTCCCCTTTTCCCATGGCTTCCGATAATCCTAGGTGAATATTCTCTTCGATTTTCAACCATCTCGTCGTATACATCAGGCCCTTTGGGTTTGCTGCGGTCCGGGATCGCCACTTGTTATTGCAGGTACTTGTGAAAAACTGGTAAGTTTTCGGCGCCTGCGTAACAATCAAAGAGTATGGTTTTAGACCCTCAATCTTATTCAGATACCGTAGCGAGCGTTAATAGCCCTAGTTTCCAACTCCTGAAAGACCGTCGTGTGGTTTTGATTGTTGATTTACTGTTCGTTGGTTGGTTTAGTTGGGTTTGAGCCCCTAAGAGTAATGTGACCTTGCCAAAGCTCCGATTTGGGGGAGGATTGTTAAAAAAAAATGTTTTATAGCCCATTTCGAAAAAACTGCTCTTTGCACTATCCTTTATTTTTGACTTCGAAATAACCCAAATTTTCCTACCTTTCCCTGTTACCCTTTCTTCTCTTTACGAACCTGAGCACTTCTTACACAGACATTGGATAGTGCCTTGCTTAATATGCTCGTTATTCTATATTTTATTTTTCCATTTCAATGACTTCTTGGAAGAGAAAACAATCGATAATGGCAAAGTGGACAATTTTCATAATTTTCCCATCATAGTCAACGCCAAGAGAAGAAGTACTGCCAACAATAACAACAACTATACCGAACATACCATAGTTATCACCACCATTCATGGCCTTATGCTTAGCCTGTGGGCTGCCAATAGGATTAACATGGTCCTTGGTGATGATGAGCATGAGTAATAGAAGGTGTTCTTGTTATCCTTATTGTTGTGTTGGGAAAAGCATATTCTTCAAATAATGTGTTTAGCTGTTTGTTCTTCTTCTCTGTTGTGCACTCATAATGGGATTAGTGGGTTGACAAAATCAGTAGCAAGTCCTTTTTCCCATAGTCAAAGTGTTTGTGTCTTAGGTGGCAAGGATTTTTCTTTCTGCGACTTTTCTTTGCCTAGCCGTTATTCTCATTTTGCCCAGCTAAGCCATCAGCAAACCGAAACAAACGACCATTACCTGGAGTGTGAGGGCGAATGCTTGACAAAAAAAACGAATGAATGCATAAATAGACGTTCGTTTGGTTGGAAGCACTTGTCCCAGCTTTAGGTGGCATATCAATTTACCTCGGGTCTCATTAAAATATTTCTACAGCTACCTACTCTGCTTCTTGTAAGGGCCATGCCTTCGATCACAAAGCCCTTTGGCTTCAGCAATGCTAAAGCAAAACAAAAACGGCTATGTTCCACTTTCAACTTTGGCTGTCTGCTTTTCCATTCAAATTTGCATTGTTATTGTCTGCGACAGAAAAGAAAAAATAAATTGTTAGAGCAATTAGTGCAAAATTTCCCTTGATGTTATTTGTAGAAGAAAAGATTCTCTATTTTCTACTACCCTCATAACCATATTAAATCTCAAATTAAGATAATGATCTGGCAACACTCATTAGCGTCGTAATAATGATTTGCTTGCTAGTCCTCGCTGAGCGACATTGAAGATTAAGAAGACGAAGAAGCATAGCCAGAAAAGGACTTTTGTAAAGGAAGAAAGTCTTTCTTTGACACTTGACATTTGCCTCAGAGTTTCGGGTTTCGTTGTTCTTTGTGTGCCGCGTCAAAATGGTGTAAATGTCAATGATGTTTTATTTCATTAATTAATTAGAAAAAAACGCAGACACGTTTTATTATAAAACGTATTAATTATGTTAAAGTTAAAAGGGTAGCCTTAAGGCATTCACAACTGATTGATAACCAATGATATTTGATAGAAATAAATCCTTTTTAAGGATGTGAGAAAAATAGTTCCATTGGTCAAAACCTCACCATAGCTCAAGAAAACTTCAATTCATTCTAGCCGAATAGAGTTTTCTATGGGAAAACTTCAATTCAGCCTGGCTGAATAGAGTTTTCTATAGGAAAACTTCAATTCAGCCTGGCTGAAAAGAGTTTTCTATGGGAAAACTTCAATTCAGCCTGGCTGAATAGAGTTTTCTATGGGAAAACTTCAATTCAGCCTGGCTGAATAGAGTTTTCTATGGGAAAACTTCAATTCAGCCTGGCTGAATAGAGTTTTCTATGGGAAAACTTCAATTCAGCCAGGCTGATTAGAGTTTTCTATGGGAAAACTTCAATTCAGCCTGGCTGAATAGAGTTTTCTATAGGAAAACTTCAATTCAGCCTGGCTGAATAGAGTTTTCTATGGGAAAACTTCAATTCAGCCTGGCTGAATAGAGTTTTCTATGGGAAAACTTCAATTCAGCCTGGCTGAATAGAGTTTTCTATGGGAAAACTTCAATTCAGCCTGGCTGAATAGAGTTTTCTATGGGAAAACTTCAATTCAGCCTGGCTGAATAGAGTTTTCTATGGGAAAACTTCAATTCAGCCTGGCTGAATAGAGTTTTCTATGGGAAAACTTCAATTCAGCCTGGCTGAATAGAGTTTTCTATGGGAAAACTTCAATTCAGCCTGGCTGAATAGAGTTTTCTATAGGAAAACTTCAATTCAGCCTGGCTGAATAGAGTTTTCTATAGGAAAACTTCAATTCAGCCTGGCTGAATAGAGTTTTCTATAGGAAAACTTCAATTCAGCCTGGCTGAATAGAGTTTTCTATAGGAAAACTTCAATTCAGCCTGGCTGAATAGAGTTTTCTATAGGAAAACTTCAATTCAGCCTGGCTGAATAGAGTTTTCTATAGGAAAACTTCAATTCAGCCTGGCTGAATAGAGTTTTCTATAGGAAAACTTCAATTCAGCCTGGCTGAATAGAGTTTTCTATAGGAAAACTTCAATTCAGCCTGGCTGAATAGAGTTTTCTATAGGAAAACTTCAATTCAGCCTGGCTGAATAGAGTTTTCTATAGGAAAACTTCAATTCAGCCTGGCTGAATAGAGTTTTCTATAGGAAAACTTCAATTCAGCCTGGCTGAATAGAGTTTTCTATAGGAAAACTTCAATTCAGCCTGGCTGAATAGAGTTTTCTATAGGAAAACTTCAATTCAGCCTGGCTGAATAGAGTTTTCTATAGGAAAACTTCAATTCAGCCTAGCTGAATAGAGTTTTCTATAGGAAAACTTCAATTCAGCCTGGCTGAATAGAGTTTTCTATAGGAAAACTTCAATTCAGCCTGGCTGAATAGAGTTTTCTATAGGAAAACTTCAATTCAGCCTGGCTGAATAGAGTTTTCTATAGGAAAACTTCAATTCAGCCTGGCTGAATAGAGTTTTCTATAGGAAAACTTCAATTCAGCCTGGCTGAATAGAGTTTTCTATAGGAAAACTTCAATTCAGCCTGGCTGAATAGAGTTTTCTATGGGAAAACTTCAATTCAGCCTGGCTGAATAGAGTTTTCTATGGGAAAACTTCAATTCAGCCTGGCTAAATAGAGTTTTCTATAGGAATACTTCAATTCAGTTACTTTGATGGCCCACCACTTTACATTAGATATCGCTCCAAAGATCTTTTTCTAATTATCCTAAAATTTTTAATGGATTTTGGTTATTTGAAACTCTTTTTCCCCTTTCCCTAGAACCATTTAAAAAATTAACAAATCACTGTAAATATTTTGACGGAAATTGCCATAAGGGCATTGAAATAAAGAACAAAACTTTGAAATGTCACATAAAAAGGTTAGGTCACAACCATTAGGTAGCCATTTTTGAAAGGAATTCGAAACTCATTTTGTAGAAGCCCTCCCTCAGTACACAAAGGTTTTCTCACTCACAACGACCACGTCCCACATTGTCACCGAATAAAGACAAGTGAAATAAAAGTAGAAAATGTCACTCCATTTGAACTTAAAAAAGAACCCAAAGAGGAAACCTCTGCAGAGGGGAAGTAAAGGGAAGCTACATAAAAGATGTGCGTTTGACGTTCTACAGCTCCTCCTTCTTTTCCCTAAGGCCTCAATACAATTGTCAAATATTAAAAAGCTAAAAAACGTAAAAAATCATTCCCAAACCTTTTGTCTACTTGCCATACATCCGCCAATACCCACCATCAAATTGGTATTGGTTGAAGTGAAAAATGGCGTATAAAATTTCAGAGTTCACTGAAAATACATCCATTTGGGATAATTAAAAAATTTACGTATTAGAAGTGTCATTGAAGTTGGAAACAGCCAACAGCTAAAGCGTTATAGACTTTCGGTGACAATGATGATGATGATACTCAAGTTGATGGGGGGGCAAAAGAACAATGGACTGTGCCGACAGCTACGATGGCTGCTGTTGCTGCAGCATCATTGTCATTATTATCCATGGAAAGGAAGTACTTACCCATTTTAGAGTTGAGTAAAGTGTCATTTTCAAAGTAATTGAAACCTGATCATTATGACACAGTCATTAAACAATTCAACAAAACGATGGATGATTTTTCCTTTTTCTTTGTATTCGAAGACTTTGATTAGAGCAGAGAAGGCCAAATCAAAGGTTTCAAGCTGGAAGTGTTGTCAAAAAATATGTTAGAGAAAACGGAAGTCCAACTTGAAAAAAAACAAAAAACAAAACAATTATGAACCACTAGTCTAGGGTTTTATAGAAAATTGATTTGGAAAAATTATTTTCACGGAAAATATTTTCATGATTACATTTCGTAGAAATCTGAGCAATAATATATTTAGATTAACGAAGAACTATTGTTAAAATTTGATTTTCATAGAATATTTCATCAAAATTCAAATTTCTGAGAGCTTTCAATTCTCATAGTGGCTTTTGAGGTGGGGCTGCCCTCTGGGATTTGACCACAAACTTTTATATACATTTCGTTACCTACTTTTAATTACCTTTTATTTCATACCCATATTGCCATAGTCGGTAAACACGTAATTTTTTTGGCGGTTTTTGGGGGTGAAGTAAACCCTATTACTCTACTCTCAAATACCTTTCGTTTGAATCCCATAGTGTCCCGTTCGGTGTACATGTCCTTCAGGGGCATAAGTTTGAGTTGGTGCGACCCACCTAGGAATATACCCCAAATTTTTGTAAAAGTTTCGTATTTTACTCTCAAGTACCTTTTGCTTGAATTCCGTATTTTGCATGTTCGTGTGGGTGTAGTCTTTTGTTTTGGGGTGGACCCCCTGGGACTTGACGTTTCGTATACTACTTCCAATTACCTTTTATTTGATACCCATGATGCCCCAATCGGTAAACATGTCGTTTTTGGGCGGATTTTGGGGTCTGGGTGGGCCCCCCGATACTTGGGGTTAAATTATTACATCAAGTTCGTACTCTGCTCTTAAATACCTTTTATTTGATACCCATATTGTGGCAATCGGTAAACATGTCCGTTCGAGTGGAATTTGGGTAGGGCGTCCCCCACGGTAACTTGATACCAAACAATGTTTTATAACAATTTTGTATTCTTGGGTTACCATAAGCACCCATCTCCTCGATGTGGAGATTTTGAAAATCGTGGTAAGGGGAAGCGTCCGCCCCCCTTCTCGGACATCAAGAAATGAAATGCCCTATTTTCACCAGGAGGCCTCTACTACCTGTGGAATCTGAAATTTTGCGTGATCTGGGATCTTGACTTCTTCAGCCGCCTCTGGAGAGTGGCCCAGCCGAACTTAGCACACTTTTACTTGTTTTGACTTTTTAGGTCACGTAGTCATTAAGGTAATTAGACCAATATTGGAAAACAGGGTTGTCCGTCTTTCAAACTAAGGTTTTTATTTTCCTACTAGCTGACCCGGGCCCGCTCCGCTGCGCCTTCTTTTACTTTATGTGGAACAAAAGTTTCCTTGGAATATTTAAGAAAATAGTATATCGCTTGACTAACAATTTAACAATATAGGTGCCTTTATCTGAATCCCATATGATATTTATTGGTCTACGAATTTAAGTTTACATGGCCCTGAAAAAATATCAGCATCGTGCTCTTCTCTCAAATACCATTTATTTAAACCCCATATTGCCATTGGCTTAAGAGGAGTTTACAGGATGAGGCGTCCCCCAAACACATGGCCCTAATCTCAAATCAGTTGCATTTGAGCCACATATTGGCATGGGCGAAAAATTTTTTTCCTTTGGGGGTTTTTTGGGAAAATTCGTATTCTACTTCCAAATACCTATTCTACTTCCAAATACCTTTATTTGAGTCCCATATTGCGATGGTCACTCAAAAATTGCTGTTTGTCGGGTTTTTTGGGAAAGGGCTGTCAATTCTTACTCTACCCCCCAAAACCTTTCATTTAGGCCCACATTGTCATGGTCGGTAAATATGCCCGATTTAGGGGTGTTTTGGGGATTGTGGTGGTCGCCCAAACACTAAGCCCGGAAAATATATCAGTAATGTTCTCTATTCTCATATATCTATATATCATTTATTTGAACCTCATATTGCCATTGGCCTCAAAAATGGATACCAAATTCGCTTTCAAATCTCATTTAAACTCCTTATTGCAAAAGACAGCAAATATATCCGGTTTGTGGTATTGGCCCTAAAAACTATGAATATTTAGCTCCACTCTTTTTAAGACGCAAATTGTCTTGGTGAGCAAATACGTCCTATTTGGGGGTTGTTATGGTAGTGGGACGTCACCTAGACAGTTGGTCCCTAATGTTGATATCAGATACGTAGTCTACTCCCAAATACCTTTAATTTAAGCCCCATATTTCCATAGTCGGCAAACATGACCGGCTTGGCCTTGGCATGAGTTGGCCTTGGCATGAGTTGGCCTTGAAAATATACATCGTATTCGTGTTCCACTCTAAAAACCCTCTTACTTGAACGTCATATTGCAAAAGTCAGCAAATACTTACTATTTGGGTGGTGTTGTGGGGGTGGGGTGGCCCCATAGACACTTTTCCCAAATATTGATATCAGATTCGTGCTTTACTCCCAAAGAGCTTTCATTTGAGCCCCATATGGCTATGGTTGTAAATTTGTCCCCTTTGGGGGACGTTTTGGGGGAGAGGTGGGGACCGCCTCTTGGTCCCATATTTGGATATCAGATTCTAGTTCTACACTCAAATACCTTTTAATTAAGTTCCATATTCCCATGGTCAGTAAACAAGTTCTGTTTGGAGGGAGTTTTGGTGAAGGGTTCACCCCCCCAGAAACGTGGTCCCACATTTGGATATCAGATTCGTATTCTACACGCAAATACTTTTCATTTGAGTCCCATATTGCCATGATCGGTATATGTCCTATTTAGGGGTGTTTTGGGGGTTGGGTGGTGTTGTGGGGGTGGGATGGACCCATAGATAATTTTCCCGAATATTGATATCAGATTTATGCTTTACTCCCAAATACCTTTTATTTGAGACCCATGTGGCTATGGTCGTAAATGTGTCCCCTTTGGGGGAGGTTTTTGGGGAGAGGCGGCCCCCCAAACACTTGGTCTCATATTTAGATATCAGATTCGAATTCTACTCTGAAAACCCTTTAATTTGAGCCCCATATTCCCATGGTCAGTAAATAAGTCCTGTTTGGGGGGACTTTTGGGGAAGGGGTGGACCCCCAGAAACGTGGTCCCACATTTGGATATCAGATTCGTATTCTACTCGCAAATACCTTTCATTTGAGTCCCATATTGCCATGGTCGGTAAATATGTCCGATGTGGGGTTGTTTTTGGGGTTGGGGCGGTCCCCCTAGCACTTGATTCGACAAATGGATATCATATACGTTTTCGTATCCTAAATACCTTTCATTTGAGTCCCATATTGTCATGATTGGTCTAAATATATATTTGGTAGGTTTTAGGTTCGGCGGCCCCCCTAGGTACCCCATCCGAAATTTGAATACCAAATTTTTATTTTAGGGTAATATGTGAGAACACACAAAATTTCGCTTAAATCATACCCCACATCTCCGAGATCTGGTGTTTCTGAAAATTAGGGCAAGGGGGAGGGTTCGCCCCCCCTTCAGATATCAAAAAATTTAGTACCCTATTTTCACCACGGCATCATTATGCACCATCTGTGAAAATTTCAAGAAAATCGGTTCAGCCGTTTCTGAGTCTATAAGGAACACAGAAAATAACAAATCTATAAACAAACACAAATTGATTTTTATATATAAGATTTGTAATACAAACAAAGAACCCGAAGGTCTGCAGCCGTACAATATCCGATTGTATGAAACATAAATGTTTGTCAAATATTCTACCAGAGTGCCAAAATTTAATTTTTTACTTTAAAAACATTTTTCTGTATAATATTTAAGCAATGTTGGCCTTAAAAATATTTTTCTAAACTTACTTCTTTTAATTTTTTTCAGGCGAATTTCCACTGAATCTGAGATTGAAACATCATCGTTGGCCCTCCCTTATTTTCAAAGTAAGTACATCACTGCATTGCCATAATAATTAGAAGATAACAGCGAATCCATTCACACTTGTTTGGGCCATCTATAATGGCAAACTGGTGTGGAGGATGTCTATCTACTTCCCATGCCTTTAAAATCCTTTTAAGAAACAACACAGGACAGAGTGGATATCAATTACAAAATATTTTGACACCAATTGTCAAGAAGATTTTTTTTTTCGTATCTTCAAATTTTAAATGCCTTTGATAATTTCATTGTTTTTTCGCACAGTACGTTTAAGCTAAAGCTAAAACAAAACTTTCTAAGGGGAAGAGTTTTAAGTTACTTGAAATTCATAGGAATTAGAATAGGATTTGATAGTCATGAAAGCAAACAAACTCTTAGAAATCATAATTATTATTGATGAAAAAACATAAGGCAAAAGGAGAGATATTAAAAGAAGATTAGAAGAAACTTCCCAAGAAAGGAACACAAAAGCCTTGGCTACATTGAGAGTCTGACAGTTTTTTAATATGAGCTTTATGATTAACATTTCCTTTAATGACTCAAGGACTTTGAGGTATAGTTATTAACAATGTTTTTGTTCTAAATGGCCATTCATTATTATTTAACCTAAACATAGACAATGTTATTACGTATATCTTGGTAATACCTTTTCAAAGGGTCTTCTTAGGAAACAAATCTTGTAAATCTATCAAATATTTTTGTTACAGCCCTTTTTTCATTACCCATAATTATGCTTGTTTTTCTAATCTCCAACTGTCATCAATAAAATTCAATCATAACAATATTATCCTCTCAATGTTTCATTACTTAACATCATCTTTTGTAATTTTTTACCATATGTTCTTTTTTCTAAAAAGGCAAATTGAAATTTTTTACTTATTACGAAAATTGCTTTTGACAGCAAATTGTAGTAGACCTCCTTCTTAGTCTTGGGAGAGATGCTTTTTCAATTCAGGTTTGTGTGCATGTATGAATGTTCCATAAAAGACGAACAGCGCTGAGAGAAGATGCCCAAGTGTACTTCTTTTTAAGTACATTTGTATTCATTCACCGTTTTCTGCTCCCCCATTGCCTTATTGGACACAAAGTGGACTATGTCCACTTTCGATTATCCTTTAGCTACGTCCATTTTATGCTCATCAATTTCAATCAATTTACTTTACATTTTGAAGATATTGCTACTCTATAGCAAGCAATCATAACAATATGTAATATAAGGTAAACTAAGAAATACAATATTAGACATGCATCATTTATTGAAGACTCATGCACGGTAACCAGAATTCACCAGAAACCACGAAATCCTTCGTCCAGAAGTTCATAACTTAACCTTTGGTGAGATACTCTCAGTTCTGTACAGTAATATATAAATGACAATATCAACAAGTAAGAACGTGCTAAGCTCGGTCATGCCGTCTCTTGGAAACCCACCATCATGGATTCTGCTACAAATTTACAAACACGAAATTAGTTGAAGAACATACGAATGCTATGTATCAAATTTCTGTCAAATCAAACTAAAAATCCAACTAATAGGGAAGATAGTTTTATAGGAGAGTTGTGTCAGACAGGAAACGAGGTACAAACAGGCAGGAAATGAGGTACTAACAGACGTGATATGAGGTACTAATAGGGTGTGATGCAAACTCTCACCACATTTCGTGGGGTAGTATCAACACTTGGTTAGGTTAGGTTGAAAAGAGGGTGCAGATATTAATCCGCCCCATACCATCATGGACATACACCTAAGCGAGTAATCGGATTGTTGTGCGCTCTAAATACTAAAAAAGTAACATCGAAAAAGAAAATCCAAGTTAGGAGTTCCGTGCTACTTACAAAATCCTTAATTGTTTTCCATGTCACTCCCTAAAGTTGGTTTATGTATGTTATAGTGTCCCTATCTTAATGGCGGTATCTGTTAGGCGCTAAAGAAGGACAATGACAAAGGTAATGCTCCAACGTCTCATCATCTTCCCCACATGCTCTACATATGCTATCGCTTGCCGCACAGATTTTACATAAGTGAGCTCGTAGTTCTATGTGTCCCGTCATGATACCAATACTCATACTGACCACCTTCTTAATTCCTTTCAGTAATAGCATCGTCTTCTCACGATCTGGATCCATATATAGGATTTTCGCCTTCCTACCGACCGTTTCGCTGTTTCACAGTTTGGCATGCGCATTCGTCGCCCACGCCCTTAACTCGGACTGAAGTGACCCGAAAGGTTTCGGGTAAACCAGTATCAACACTAACCCACTAGTAGATCTTTTCAGAAGAAGATACAAGATTCCATTACTTAAAGCGCAAAATACCTGGGTATTTTGCTGGACAGGAAATTAAACTTCAAATCCAAAAGTTTGAAAAGGGCAAGAAAAGCTACTCTTGCCCTATACATCTGCAAGAGATCCATTGGCAAAAATTGGGGAATAGGACCGCGCGTCATGCACTGAGTATATACTGCAGTTGTCAGACCTATAATGCTGGTGGACGGCGCTTCAAAAGTCCACCTACTGTTATATACTCACCCGGATTCATGCACTGGGTATCTAACGCAGTTGTCAGAGACCTATAATGCTACATGGTGCTGTGGTTTGGCGGACGACGCTTCAAAAGTCCACCTACTGTTCAATACTCACCCGGATCCAAAGAATGGCTTGTTTGTGCATCACAGCCGCACTGAGGATGATACCATCTGATGCACTGAATTTAATGTTCCATCTAATGCGTCTGGACATTATGGCTAGACAAATTGCAGCGACCACTGCCGTGCTGCTTAGGGAGCTTTCCCTTTGGTCATGTGGCAATGTCCGATGCTCCAGGCAGTCTAAATTACACCAGACCTGAGCCGCTTTTTGATAAAAAGTACTGTACCACTATTCCAGAAAGAACCGATTAGAACTACGATATCCCTGGTAACAGAAGTTACATCGACTTCTATATGGATGGTTCCAAACTAGACGACCATGTGGGCTTTAAGGTGTACTCTAAAGATCTAGAACTTGAGATTAAGGAAGTGGTGGAATTGGCATAAATGTCTTCTCAGACAGCCAGGCAGCCATTGAAGCTCTGGAGAACGTATTTCTGAACACAAAACCCGCCCTTGACTGTCGCAGATTTCTCAATGAGATGGCTGAACAGTTCAAAATTCACCTGTTCTGGGCGCCGGGCCACAGAAATATCCTAGGGAATTGTAAAGCGGACGAGCTTGCGAGAATAGGAACTACCCTTCACATTTCAGGGAAACTGGAATCTGTGGTTATGCCTCTAGCGACATGTAAGCTAAGTTTTCAGGACCAGGCCCGAAGGGCAACGAATGATAGATGGTCACAAAGAGGATGCTGTGAGCATTCCAAAACTATGTGACCTAATCTAGACTTGAAGAGGTCTACCGCTTTGCTCTCATTGGCTAGAACAAACGTCTCAGTCATTGTGTCCGTCATGACAGATCACTGTCTTATCGGAAAACATGCTGACAGGCTGAGGGTTGCCAGTAGCGACTTTTGCTGAAACTGTGAGCACATCGATAGAGAAGAGACTATAGAACACCCTGCTGTGTGTGTGTCCCGCACTGGCAGTCAGAAGGTGTTCCACTTTAGATTCTTAGAGAAGCTGTCTGATTTAGAGGATGTGAACATTCGCAAGTTATTGGGCTTTTTAAAGCGACCTGGGTGGTTCAAAGGTAGGAACTAGAAGGCATCATCCTTTTTCTGTTCCTATGGTATCACAATGGACGAAAACGTCTAAGTGAGTCTGATGGCAGATTGCCACCTTAACCTAACCTATGGTCCATATATTGGGTTGCCCAAAAAGTAATTGCGGATTTTTTAAAAGAAAGTAAATGCATTTTTAATAAAACTTAGAATGAACTTTAATCAAATATAATTTTTTTTACACTTTTTTTCTAAAGCAAGCTAAAATTAACAGCTGATAACTGACAGAAGAAAGAATGCAATTACAGAGTCACAAGCTGTGAAAAAATTTGTGAACGCCGACTATATGAAAAATCAGCAATTACTTTTTGGGCAACCCAATAGAACAATATTTAGATATAGCTGCTATATAAACCAATCTATCGATTTAGGGTCTTGAGCTAATAGAAGGCGATATAATATGGGGCCAGACACTGCAGATATCATTGTAAGCGAAATTCCTGCTATCGGTGCAGAGGGCAGCGGCTCTTAGGGTCATATTATCCAACCGATCAGTGGAGGAGTCATTATTCCTTGTAATAAATGCAATGGTTCCGATACACCTATAGGCCATCGAGCGGGCTAGTCTCTACACCCCGAAGTGCTATCCCCATAGAGGAGAGAGGGAGAGTCAACCAGATGATCTACGGACTTTACGAAAGGAGACTATCGAGAGATTGTTATAAAAGTGAATGAATGAGAGGCGAGGTAAGTGGAGCCCGGCATATATCGAGAAGCGTACTAACCCAATGCGTAAATTTCCTCATCCTGATTTCTCCAGATTTCCGAACCAAATATCGATCATATCGTAACATATTTAGATATCACCGATCTACCGATTTAGGGTCTTGAGACCATAACAGCCGAACTTATAGCCCGAATTCGCTTAAATTGTAAACGGTCCGTTACCCCAGGCCACCAGATATCCCTTCGAAATATGCTCCATATCGGACTGCTATATAATACAGTTTGTCTTTATTCCTTAGTGGAATGTTCGTGGGAAAAATTTGCATTTTTTGCTATACAGACCGATCTGACGCTTTAGGGTCTTGAGCCCGTAGAAGGTGAGTTTTATGTCCGATTTGGCTGAGGTTTGAAACAATACGGTGTATTAGACCCCTCGACACAGGTGCTGTTTATGGTTCGGATTGGATCATATTTGTATATAGTTCCCATATAGACCGATCTCCCAATTTGACACCATTGACTCATAAACGCTTTTTTTATTACTATGACAGACTGTTACATTTGGTCCACTCGACATCCTTACCTGAAGGAACTTCTTGGGTTCACAACTTTTTAACGCAATTTTGATAAGATGGTGGGGGATTTCCAACGATATGGCCGAACTTAAAAAGTTTTTACATATTTTGCTATTTTATGGTGGTAGGTATTCTGGAGGCCACCGTAGCACAAAGGTTAGCATGTCTTCCTATGATGCTGATAGTCTGGGTTCAAATCCTGGCGAGAACATCAAAAAAACATTTTCAACGGTTTTTATCCCCTCCTAATCCTGGCAATATTTGTGACGCTCTATGCCATGTTAAACTTCTCCCCAAAGAGGTGTCGCACTGTGACACGCCGTTTGGACTATACAAAGGAGGACCCATATCATTGAGTAATTTGTCCCTGTTTCTTAACACATTGAGCGCCAAGCTGCTTGGACAAAAACCTTCCCAGGAGACTGAAACATTTTTTTTTTTTTTTTTCAAAAAAATACATTTCATACATTTTTCACTTGACAAAACCTCAAAAAATCACCTTAAACCCATGCCTGATTTTGCAAAAATATTCAGCAAAGGATACTTTATTTAAAAATCGCATCAATTGTCATTCAGTATCGTATATAAAAGAACTATAGGCTTAAAGTCTATAAAAGAACTACAGAACACATCGTGGGAAAACGTACCATGTGGCACCCCACAACGGGTTAGGTGTCGTACGAAAACGTACGACGTGGCACTTAATGTGTTAATGGAAAGTTCTTGGGCAAATTTGCATTTGCAGGTATTAAAATGTAGGGTGTTTTAAAATCCCCACACATTCGTTCGCGTTCTTTCAATAACCAATCTGCTGTTACAGTCTGCCTAACTCAGCAGAAGCAAAATAAAAAGAAGGTAGTGAGTATTTGTATAACATTTCCGTCTGTATCCTTTCCTGCTCAATTTGATGTAATTTCCAATGTCCTTTTTTATTACAGACTACTACAACGTAAATTGAATCAATTCAATTTATTTAACACTCACCATTTTCTCCCTTCATTCGTAGCTTCTTCCAATGTAGTTGTTCTAGCTTGCCTCCCACTCCACAATAACTTGCTTGTTATGTGTATTCTGTCCTATCAGAGCTTTTGTCTATTTTCTTCTTAGGAAGCCTTTCAACGAAGAAGCATCGAAGCACATAACAAGACAAGAAATTATGATAAATTTTTGTTACGTTTCGTTGCTAGCGATTGGATATTGAATGCTGAGCAAGAAACGAAGTGAATGTGAAAAAAATAAAGCAATCATAAGGATAATTCGAGTGGAAAACAAGTCCTTTTCCTTTTCATCCAAGCATTGTCCTGCAGCAAGTGAAGTGTTTATTGAACAATTTAGCAAATGGATGGATGTGAATATGTACGAATCGATGGTTGAGAGTAAGTCTGAGTTACAGGATGTGTGTGGGGTATAGCAAAGTGGGTCCTTTTGTAGATGTATAGTATGTGAAGGATGAGTTTGAACTCATTCATCCATGATATTTAGACAAATCTAGGCCAGCAATTACCACTCAACGTTAAATTGTCAAAAATTTTGATAAAGCATGAAAATAAGTGGAAAATATTTTGTTTAAATATATGCAGAACTGTAATTTTCGCTTAATTGAAGACGAGGAATACAGAACTTAATTCATTAGATTTATTTTATAAATAGAAGTGAAAACAGTTAAGAAACTTGTCAAATTCCTATGAAGTATGTGAAATTATGTATGCCATATTCCTTGCACCTTTTCTCCAAAATTTGATTATTTCGCCTTGTTAGTGAACAACATTTCAAATTTCAATTACTTGAATAAACTAATTTGTGAAACCACAATACCATAATTCCGTCTTTATTTATTATTAAATTTATAATAAATATGCCTTATAAAGAAAATTGTATTACACTTGAAGTGTTTAACTTCCATAAATAACCCTTAAATTTTCCTATTATACATCGGATAGAAACTTCTGCAAATTTCAGGTAACACAAACTCTCATGGTTAAGAGAAAATGCAATCCTTTGCTGGTTTCAACATAAACTGATTAAAATTTGATTTATGTAGCAAGAGAAATAGTCGAGAGTCGTTATCAAAATGTTAACATTGATCAGTCGAAAGAAGCTCGTTTGGAACGAATAACTTCTGTACTAATGATCAGATTAAAATGAAATTTTGAAGGAATATTTCTGTCAGTAAGTACTCCCTAACGGGGATAAAATTTTCACCTATCAATGAGTGCAGTCCGATTCAAGTTTAAGCTCAATGATAAGGGGCCTCCTTTTTACAACCGAGACCAAACGGCGTGCCGCAGAGCGACATCTCTTTGTAGAGAAATTTTTACATGGCTACCATACCAAATCGTACAGTACCTCCCAATTGTCGCCAGCATTAGGAGGGGATAATCACCGCTGAAAATTGTATGATGGTCTCGCCAGGATTTGAACCCAGGTGTTCAGCGTCATAGGCAGACATGCCGATGCCCTATGGTGGTCTCCCTGTTTGCCCCTGTTCCTTAATGGAATGTTAATGGGCAAACATGCAAGTGATTTTTGATTTAGTACGTTTCCCAAACATCTCATTGCGGAATAAATTAGGGGGAAATTAACTTCTCACAACATCAATTGAGTTCTGCCCGTTTCAAATTTAAGCTCATTGATAAGGGGACCTCCTGTTTTATGCCAAGTCCGAACGGCGTATCACCGAAAGTGACACCTCTTGGTTGAGAAGTTGTACATGGGTGAAATACTCACAAATGTCGCCAGCATTTGGTGAGGTGATAAACACCGCTGAAAAGTGTTTTAAGGTGTTCTCGCCGGCAGGATTTGAACTCGGGCGTTTGGGCACGATGAGAAGTTATATATGGGTGAAATACTCACAAATGTCGCCAGCATTTGGTGAGGGGATAACCACCGCTGAAAAATGTTTTAAGGTGTTCTCGCCGGCAGATTTTGAACCCGGGCGTTTGGGCACGAAAGGCGGGCATGCTAACCTATGCACCACGATGGCTCCCGATGCAAGTACTCCCTAAACTTATTGAAAACTTCCAGTTTGTCCTCGGGCTTTGTTAGCCCATGTGTTGGGATCAAGTTCCTCTCAAGGAACGTCCTATCCCTACCTAAAAATCTGACAGAATGCTTTCAGTATTCTGAACCAAAATTATGTGAAATACGTAAGGAAAATTAGAGTTGTCGTTAAGACTTGGAACTGAATTCTGAAGTTGAGTCTTAATGAATACGGATGTGTTTTCCGTCTTGTCCTCGGAGTCTGGAATAACATTATTTAGAATTCAGATGTACTTTACGACAGGCTTGTAATCTGTGGATCTAAAAAGATGAATCAGCAGAGGAACACCTCAAGGAAGTGTACTGTCTCCTCTTCTTTGGAATATAGTCATTATATTCCAAAAGAAATATAATTCTATGGAAGAAACAGGCGTAAAAGTGGTCGCGTATGCTGATGACTTGGCAATTGCGGTTAGGGGATAGTTTCACAACACTCTAAGAGATATACTTCAGGAAGCTTTACGTGCAACAGCAAAGTGGGCTAAGTGGTCTAGGTATAAATCCGTGCAAGACAGAAGTAGTTCTTTTCAGCAGGAGATACAAGTTGCCTACAGTGGAACCTGTCTCCTTGGGTGGAGAGAATTTTCCATTTACCGAAATTGGTCTATGCTTAAATCCGTGCAAGACAAAAGTAGTCCTTTTCAGCAGGGGATACACGTTGCCTATACTCGAACCTGTCTCCTTGGATGGAGAGAATGTTTCATTTGTAGAAAGCGCAAA
Organism: Stomoxys calcitrans; assembly: GCF_963082655.1. Classification (NCBI taxonomy): domain Eukaryota; kingdom Metazoa; phylum Arthropoda; class Insecta; order Diptera; family Muscidae; genus Stomoxys; species Stomoxys calcitrans. Next base: position 24,858,735 of record NC_081555.1, on the reverse strand, counting down.
ATACCTGGGTGTTTTGCTGGACAGGAAATATAAATTCAAATCCAACTTTTTGGAAAGGGCACGAAAGGCCACTCTTGCCCTATACACCTGCAAGAGGGCCATTGGCATAAGATGGGGGTTTAGACCGCGTGTCATGCATTGGGTATATACTGGAGTTGTCAGACCTATAATGCTATATGGTGTTGTGGTGTGGTGGACGGCGCTTCAAAAGTCCACCTACTGCTCAATAGTTAACCGGATCCAAAGGATGGCTTGTTTGTGCATCTCAGCCGCACTGAGGACGATACCATCTGATGCACTGAATTTAATGCTACATCTTATGCCTCTGGAAATTGTGGCTGCCCAAATTGCAGCGACCACTGCCGTGAGGTTAAGGGACCTTTTTCATTGGTCATATGGCAGCTATGGTTACGGTGTTATCTTTGATACAATATCCAATGTTCCAGGCACTGTGGATTACACTCTACCTGAGGCACTTTTTGATAAAACGTACTGTACCAATATTCCTGATAGAACCGATTGGAACTACGATATCCCTGGTAACAGAAGTTACATAGACTTCTATATGGTTGCTGTGTGATTTGCTGGACAGGAAATTTAAATTCAAATCCAACTTTTTGGAAAGGGCACGAAAGGCCACTCTTGCCCTATACACCTGCAAGAGGGCCATTGGCATAAGATGGGGGTTTAGACCACGTGTCATGCATTGGGTATATACTGGAGTTGTCAGACCTATAATGCTATATGGTGTTGTGGTGTGGTGGACGGCGCTTCAAAAGTCCACCTACTGCTCAATAGTTAACCGGATCCAAAGGATGGCTTGTTTGTGCATCTCAGCCGCACTGAGGACGATACCATCTGATGCACTGAATTTAATACTACATCTTATGCCTCTGGACATTGTGGCATTGGTCATTGGTCATGTGGCGGCTAGGGACACTGTGTTATTCTTCAACATCCGATGTTCCAGGCAGTGTGGATTACATCCTACCTCAGCCGCTTTTTGATAGAAATTACTTATAGAACCGATTGGAATTACGATATCCTTGATAACAGAAGTAACATAGACTTCTATACGGATGGTTCCAAACTAAACGACCAGGTGGGCTTTGGGGTGTACTCTAAAGATCTAGAACTGATCAAATCGAAAAGATTACCCAACCATTACGTGAATCAAGCGGAGATCCTTGCAATTAAGGAAGTGGTGGAATGGCTAAGATATAATGTCATTACGACGATTGGCACAAATATCTTCTCAGACTGCCAGGCAGCCCTCAAATCCCTGGAAAACGTAGTTCCAAACACAAAAACCACCCTCGACTGTCGCAAATCTCTCACAGAGATATCCCAGGGAATTGTAAAGCAGATGAGCTTGCGAGACTGGAACTACCCTACAGACATTCCAGGGATACTGGAATCTGTGGGAATGCCTCTAGTGACATGCAAGCTAAGTTTTCAGGAGCAGGCCCGAAGGACAACAAATGATAGATGGTCACAAAGAGGAGGCTGTGAGCATTCCAAAACAATGTGACCTAATCTAGACTTGAAGAGATCTACTGCTTTGCTGTCATTGGCTAGAACAGACGTCTCAGTCATTGTGTCCGTCATTGTGTCCGTCATGACAGGTCACTCTCTAATCGGAAAACATGCTGGCAGACTGAAGGTTCCCAGCAACGACTCTTGCAGAAGCTGTGAGAACATCGAACAAGAAAAGACTATAGAACACCTTCTGTGTGTGTGTTCCGCACTAACAGCTAGAAGGAGTTCCACTTTAGCTTCTCATTTCTTTGAGAACCTGTCTGATTTAGCATGTGTGAACATTCGCAAGATATTGGCCTTTTTAAAGCGATCTGAATGGTTCATCGGCAGGAAGTAGAAGGCATCTTCCTTCTTCTGTTCCTGTGGTATCACATTGGACGAAAATGTCTAAGTGAATCTGATTGCAGACTGCCAATTAAACCTAACCTAGCTATGCTATCGTCGTCGTACCTCTCGTGGTTCATACGACGCCCATATTCTCCATTAACGCAAACTGGTCAATATATTTTACGATGAATCTTTCCCTCAAATACTCCAAGCACTGCCTCACCTGCTTTCACAAGTATCCATGCCTCAGAACCATGTAACAACACGGGTATTATCAGTGTCTTGTATAGTGTAATCTTCTTCTGTCGAGAGGTGGCCTTGTTTCTAAATTGCTTACATAGTCCAAAGTAACATCTGTTTGCCAGTATTATTCTTCGCTTTATCTCAAAACTGGTGTCATTCGTTTCGGTTACGGCGGTGCCGAGGTAGATAAAGTTACTGACTATCTCAAAGTTATGATTCCCAACTTTCTCCATGTTCTTTATCTGCTCGGTTGTACAAGGCTTTTTGGGAGTGGAGACCATCCTTTTCGTCTTATCTCCATTTACTGCCAGACCCATTTTCACTGACTCTCTTTCGATTCTTTCAAAGGCTGCAGTTACTACTTCCGGTGACCGACCTATGATATCGATATCGTCGGCATAGGCAAGTAGCATGTGCTCTCTTGTGATTAGTGTGCCATATCTATTCACTTCTGCATCTCGTATAATCTTCTCCAGCTGCATATTAAAGAGATCACACGATAGGCTGTCTCCTTGTCTGAAACCTCGTTTGGTATTAAATGTTTCGGAGAGATTCTTTCCTATTCTTACTGAGGAACGCGTATCAGCAAGTGTCATCCTGCAGAGTCTTATTAATTTTGCAGGGATACCAAACTCAGACATGGCTTGAAATACCTTTGTAGTCAACAAAGAGGTGGTAGGTGTTGATTTGTCCTTCTCGGGTCTTTTCCAGGATTTGGCGCAGTGTGAATATCTGGTCTAGGGTGGATTTACCAGGTCTAAAGCCGCATTGATAGGGCCCAATTATCTCATTGACTTTAGGTTTTAATCTTTCACACAGTACGCTCGAGAGTATCTTGTATGCGATGGGGAGAAGACTTATTCCTCTGTAGTTGGCACATTCCGTCTTGTCACCTTTCTTGTGTACGGGACATAGTATGCTGAGGTTTCAATAATCGGGTATGCGTTCTTCTAGCCAGATTGCACAGATAAGCTGATGCATACGCCTTATCAGCGAGTCGCCTCCGGTGTTAAATAGTTCAGCGGGTAACCCGTCGGCTCCTGCTGCCTTGTTGTTCTTTGGTCGGGTTACTGCTACTTGGACCTCATTCTGACTAGGAGGTAAACATTCTATACCATCATCAGGGATTGGTTCTGCGGTATCCTCTTCGCCGCTAACATCAGACACTAGCAGTTGGGTAAAATATTCTTTCCATATCCTCAGCATGTTATCTGTGTCAGTTACCAGATTTCCTTCTTTGTCTCTGCAGGAGGATGTGCCTGCACCAAAGCCATCGGTTTGGTGTTTAATTCTTTGGTAGAATTTCCGGACTTCATTCTGACTCCTGTACATCTTAATTCGCTCGCACTCACGTCTTTCCATTTCCTTTTTCTTTCTGCGGAATAGACGTTTCTCCTCTCTCCTTTTCTCCCGATACCTCTCCTTCATCTGGCGCGTTGCTACTGATTGCAGGGTTGCTCTATATGCCGCATTCTTGGCTTCAGTAGCATCTCGACACTCTTGGTCGTACCATGGGTTTTTTGGAGGAGGTACCCAAGTACGGATTTCGCGGCATTTTCCATGGAGTGGGCAATAGTTTGCCACTGCGCCATTATATCATCGGAACAAGGAGTGATTTCATCAAGCATTTGGGTCAGTCGAGTGGAGTATGCCGCTGCCATTTGTTGTGTTTGCAGCTTTTCAATGTCCAGCTTCCTTTTGCGAACCTTTGCTGCAACAAGGTAATGATCCGAATCTATATTCGCTCCACGGATCGATCGTACATCTAACACGCTGGATGAATGCCTTCCACCTATCACAACGTGATCAATTTGGTTTCTCGTGTTTTGATCGTGTGACAGCCATGTGGCTTTGTGGATATTTTTATGTTGAAATTTGGTGCTACTAACTACCATGTTTTTTGCCGCGGCGAAATCTATCAGCCTCAACCCATTACTGGACGTTATCTCGTGGAGGCTAAACTTTCCGACTGTTGGACCAAACATTTATTCCTTCCCTATTTTCGCATTAAAATCTCCCAGAACGGGCGGGACAGCGGTCATATTCTCTCTCTAGGTGCTCATAGAAGACATCTTTGGTCTGCTCGTCCTTGTCTTCCTTCGGGGCATGGGCACAAATAAGGCTGATGTTGAAGAATTTGGCTTTTATGCCGATTTTGGCTAGCCTCTCATCCACCAACTAGTGTCATCCGATTTAAAACCCCAACAATTGATTCGGCTAAGATGCGGTCTACTCACCCTTTGGACTAGAATGAGTATAAAACATTAGGTGGATTTTTAAAGTGTGGTCCACCCGATCACAACACCATATTGAATTATATGTCAGTCAAGTGTTATGCATGATACACGGTTTAATACCCTTTGGAGTGTTAATATCCTTCTAGCACTTGCATGGGGGCAGGAATTGCCTTCTTCGCTCTATCAAAAATATTGAATTTGAGGTGCTTTTTTCTGTTCATCCTCTTTATATGACGCAACGAGTATTTATATTCTGTTTTTGCTCTTCGGTTTTCTGGTTTATCTCTAATCCTCTATGGATATTTTTCCATAATACCCAAAGGATATTGGGGATCCAAGAATAAAAATTAAAGTCTGATATACAAGAACAGATGTTAGGACTGCAACTTGGCGTTGTTTGGTGAGGTGGCAATACTTGAGTAACATTGAACCGGATTAGCATTAGATCCATAACTTGCAAGAATGGGGCCAATTATTATACCCTCCACCATAAGATGGGGGGTATACTAATATCGTCATTCTGTTTGTAACTACTCGAAATATTCGTCAGAGACCCCATTAAGTATATATATATTCTTGATCGTCGCGACATTTTATGTCGATCTAGCCATGTCCGTCCGTCTGTCTGTCGAAAGCACGCTAACTTCCGAAGGAGTAAAGCTAGCCGCTTGAAATTTTGCACAAATACTTCTTATCAGTGTAGGTCGGTTGGTATTGTAAATGGGTCATATCGGTCCATGTTTTGATATAGCTGCCATATAAACCGATCTTGGGCCTTGACTTCTTGAGCCTTTAGAGTGCGCAATTCTTATTCGATTGGAATGAAATTTTGCACGACGTGTTTTGTTATGATATCCAACAACTGTGCCAAGTATGGTTCAAATAGGTCCATAACCTGATATAGCTGCCATATAAACCGATCTTGGGTCTTGACTTCTTGAGCCTATAGAGTGCGCAATTCTTATTCGATTGGAATGAAATTTTGCACGACGTGTTTTGTTATGATATCCAACAACTGTGCCAAGTATGGTTCAAATCGGTCCATAACCTGATATAGCTGCCATATAAACCGATCTTGGGTCTTGATTTCTTGAGCCTCTAGATTGCGCAATTCTTATCCGATTGGAATGAAATTTTGCACAACGTGTTTCGTTATGATATCCAACAACTGTGCCAAGTATGGTTCAAATCGGTCGATAACCTGATATAGCTGCCATATAAACCGATCTGGGATCTTGACTTCTTGAGCCTCTAGAGTGCGCAATTCTTATCCGATTGGAATGAAATTTTGTACTACGGATCCTCTCAGGACCATCAACATAGGTGTTTATTATGATCTGAATCGGTCTATAGCCCGATACAGCTCCCATATTAATCGATCTCTCTATTTTATTTCTTGAGCCCCCAAAGGACGCAATTCTTATTCGAATTGGCTGACATTTTACACAGGTCTCCAACATGTAATAATATAATAATAGCAGAGCAAATCTTTTCTTATATCCTTTTTTGCCTAAGAAGAGATGCCGGGAGAAGAACTCGGCAAATGCGATCCATGGTGGAGGGTATGTAAGATTCGGCCCGGCCGAACTTAGCACGCTTTTACTTGTTTTTTATCATCTCGAGAACCTTCACCTTCAAAGCTTCAGCTGCTTCTTCGAATGTGAATATCACCATTTTCCACTTTTACCAGGAAGGTAGCCAACGCACTTCTTAGTTTAGATCGATCCAGTTGAATGGATCCACTTTCCCTCGTCAATGCAATGTTTTTGAAAGAAACCTATAAAAAGTTTTTAAAACATTTCTATTGCAAAGACTTTCTGTCGCAAACCTCGCATGTAAATTTCCATAAACTACGAGATTTACTGTCACATAACTTTTTTCTTGCTCTAGCCAAACAACCCACACTAGTTGAAGGCTGGAGTGAAGGAATACCATACTACAACCAATTAATAACTAAAGGTAGGATGACAACGCTATGCTGTTATTGATCATTATGAATCGAAACGAATTGAATTGGAGATTGAATTGAATTGAATTCACAATATGTTGATTGAATCAACTTTATTTCGAAATGATGCCACTTAACTTGTGACACAAAACCTACAAAGTGTGATGCTGCCTGCAATGCATCAACACCATAACCAAACCCCACATTGTTCATGATGTGAGCAGTGATATATTCCTGCCAAACATGACAGCAGTGCTTGGTTTTCCAGCAAATTGAAGCTATCCATAGCTTTTTCCGTTCTCATGCTCCCAGATATGGAAAAGTTGATAATTGTGCGTATATTTTGCAATGTTGGTTGGTAAACTTATATGCAAGTAAGTGCGTGAGTGTGTCGTATAGTATGTTGTAATGTGTGTTTGAGCAAAAATTGATAACAAGCAATTTCTCACGTACCAGGAAAAAATCAGCTATGTGAAAATTTAACAATTATGACAACTAGAACTATAGGTCTTGGAGGCTAAAGGAACACTCTAAATTGGTGTAGAGTTAAGAATGATTTAGCTTAGACAATAAGGAAGTTACCATTTCATTAAGTGCCAAACGGCACTTAAGCGCAGAGTTTAGCATGTCCGCCTATGACGCTTAACGCCTGGGTTCGAATCCTAGCGAGACCATCAGAAAAAAAATATTTTTTTCATTTCCCCTCCTAATACCGGCAACATTTGTGAGGAACTATGCCATGTGAAAACTTCTCTCCCAAGAGGTGTCGCATTGCGGCACGCCGCAGTCCATCATCATTAAGTGCCAAACAGCACTTAAGCGCAGAGGTTAGCATGTCCGCCTATGACGCTTAACGCCTGGGTTCGAATCCTAGCCAGACCATCAGAAAAAAAACATTTAATTTCCCCTCCTAAAGCTGGCAACATTTGCCATGTAAAAACTTCTCTCCCCAGAGGTGTCGCACTGCGGCACGCCGCAGACCATTATCATTAAGTGCCAAACAGCTCTTAAGTGCAGAGGTTCGCATGTCCGCCTATGACGCTTAACGCCTGGGGTCAAATCCTAGCGAGACCATCAGAAAAAAACATTTAATTTCCCCTCCTTAAGCTGGCAACATTTGTGAGGAACTATGCCATGTAAAAACTTCTCTAGCAAGGAGTGTCGCACTGCAAAACGCCGGTCAGACTCGGCTATAAAAAGGAGGTCCCTTATCATTGAGCTTAAAACTTGAATCGCACTGCACTCATTGATATGTGAGAAGTTTGCCGCTGTTTCTTTGTGGAATGTTCATGGGCATACGTGATATTCCACTCAAGCTCACGCACACTCATGAGAAAAAAATTTTACTCACACACGACCTTGTTTATGTCGACTAACGTTTACGTACGCTCACGCGACAACATTTTACTCACGTACGACTAAGGAGATACTCACGGCTCACTTGACAATCGCTACTCACGAGAAAATCACCACTCACGAAGTGCCCAAGACTTAGAAGGCACTCACTAGAAAATCACAACTCCCGAAACACTGACGAGAAATTCACTACTTGGACACGTGAGTGATTTTTCAGTCACGCTCACGAGAAAAAAAATGTTACTCACGCACGACTTTTTTATGTCGACTCGCGTTCACGCACCCTCACGTGACAAAAATTTAACTCAAGCACGAGCCACGAAAAAATTGCGACTCGCGAGACACTCACGCGGCACTGAGGACTCACGCGGCACTCACGAGACACTGACGACTCACGCAAAAATCTCGACCAAAGTTTAAAAAAATAAAAGAAAACCAAAAATGTTGTGTCATGCAAGAAAAGTAGATTGCATTCAGTAAATCGCATCCCAGTCCCTCTCCTTCTTTTCAGCAGAAGATACAAGTTGCCTACAGTGGAATCTGTTTCCTTGGGTGGAGAGAATGTTGCATTTATAGAAAGCACAAAATACCTGGGTGTTTTTTGGACAGGAAATTGAACTTCAAATCCAACATTTTGGAAAGGGAAAGAAAGGTAACTCTTGCCCTATGCACCCGCAAGAGAGCCATTGGCAAGGCAAGTTGGGGCTTTAGACCGCGTGTCACGCATTGAGTATATACTGCAGTTGTCAGACCTATAATGCTATATGGTCTTGTGGTCTGGTGGACGACGCTTCAAAAGTCCACCAACTGTTCAATACTTAACCGGATCCAAAGGATGGCTTGTTTGTGCATCACAGCCTCACTGAGGACTACACCATCTGATACCCTGAATTTACTGCTACATCTAATGCCTCTGTACATTGTGGCTAGACAAATTGCAGCGACCACTACCGTGAGGTTTAGGGTGCTTTCTCATTGGTCATATGGCGGCTACGGACACTGTGTTATCCTTGATTCAATATCCGATGTTCCAGGCAGTGTGGATTACACCCTACCTGAACTGTTTTGTTATAAAAAGTACTGTACCACTATTCCTGATAGAACCGATTGGAACTACGATATCCCTGATAACAGAAGTTACATAGACTTCTATATGGATGGTTTCAAATTAAACGACCAGGTGGGCTTTGGAGTGTACTCTAAAGATCTAGAGCTGGTCATATTGAAAAGATTACCCAACCACTGCAGTGTAGATCGAGCAGAGATCCTTGCAATTAAGGACGTGGTGGCATGGTTAAGATATAATGTCATTACGCCGATTGCCATAAATATCTTCTCAGACAACCATTAAATCCCTGGAGAACGTATTTCTAAACACAAAAACCACCCTCGACTGTTGCAGATCTCTCAAAGAGATGACGAGACATCTCAAAATTCACCTGTTTTGGGTGCCGGGCCACAGAGATAACCCAGGGAATTGTAAAGCGAATGAGCTTGAGAGACTAGGAACTACCCTACACATTCCAGGGATACCGGAATCTGTGGGTGTGCTGTAGCGACATGCAAGCTATGTTTTCAGGACCAATCCCGAAGGACAACGAATGGTAGATGGTCACAAAGAGGGGGCTGTGAGCATTTCAAAACTATGTGACCTACTCTAGACTTAAAGAGGTCTACCGCTTTGCTGTCACTGGCAAAAACAGACATCTCAGTCATTGTGTCCGTCATGTCAGGTCATTGTCTAATCGGAAAACATGCTGACAGACTGAAGGTTGCCAGCAACGACTTTTGCAGAAGCTGTGAGAACATCGAAGGAGAAGATACTATAGAACACCTTCTGTATGTGTTCCGCACTAGCAGTCAGAAGGAGTTCCACATTTCTTTGAGAACCTGTTTGATTTAGCGGATGTGAACATTTGCAAGTTATTGGGTTTTTAAAGCGATCTGAATGGTTCAACGGTAGGAACTAAAAGGCATCTTATATGGCAGACTGCCACTTAAACCTAACCTGTGCTAAGCCTCCATCCATTTTGTTATAGAGTTGCTAAGGGAGTAGAGCGCATTCGGTCTCCTTTTGACTTCATCTTTTACTCACTTTCTCCATCTTAATTTTTGCTAAGAATCACTCGCAAGTACTTGGCCTACGGTAGCTTTAAACCGTCCAGGGAAGGTCCGTTGAAAACTTCTAGCTTTCACTTCCTGATGAACTTTCTATCCATTAGCAAGAAAAGTAGATCGCATTCAGTCCCCTTTTGACCATTTCCTCGACGATACCTCTGCAACTTAGTTTCTGGCCAAGAAACTTAATCTCCGAATAAAGCTGCAGCTCTACCCCAACCAGATCTGAAATCACCCAGCGTCCTTCTCCTCACCTCTCTCATCAAATAAGTGTCTCTGAGGTTTCTCCCAAGTCGAACCCTCCTCAAGTGATGCGTTGTAATTCGGTCTTCAGCCTACCTAATTCCCCAAAAGTGAGGGGACCAACATGTGCGCCAGAGAACCATATATGAAATCACGTTCTTGAAATTCCTCACGTTCTTGAAATGCACTTCTAAGTCTAAGAAGTCAGCCAAATTGGAATAGCCCTCACCCTAATTTCCTTCGAGATAGCCCACCACTTAAAGAGGGCAATGTCAATCGACTGACCCTTAATCTGAGCATACTGATAGCAGTAAACCAGTGAAGGGTCTAGACGGTCCCTAATACTACTGTCACTAAGTCTCCCCATGGTCTTCTAAATAAAGGCTGCGCGACTTATGAACCTGTAGTCTTTGGGTGGAGAGTGGCTGGGGTCTTACACATTCAACAGGAAAACCAACCAAACCTCCCGTTACCCAGTAGCTACGAAGTCCAGCAAAACGCAGCTGTTTAAAATATTCTCAAAGACTCATATGGCATACGGCAATATGAAGCAGACAGCACAATGTCCGGCCGGAGCTGGAGACTATTCTAGATATCCGTCCCATTGACATACAGATTAAGTGTGAGGCAACCACTGCGGCTATGAGACTTAAGGCGATGGGAGAATGGATTGAGGGTGGCGATGGGAGAATGGATTGAGAGGAGGGTCGAGGCGACGATAGGAAACCAGGAAGGAACCCATGTTATACGGATGGCCTGGGGTCTACATTGAGAATCCAGGGACTGATACCTGTTTTAGATTGCCTGATCACAAAACGGAGGCCATCGTAGCGCATAGGTTAGCATGTCCGCCTATGACGCTAAACGCCTGGGTTCGAATCCTGGCAAGACCATCAAAACAGATTTTGAGCGGTGGTTTTCCCCTCCTAGTGCTGGCAATATTTGTGACGCACTGCGTCACTCCGTTCGGACTCGGCTATAAGAAGGAGGCCCCTTATCATTGAGCTTAAACTTGAATCGGATTGCACTCATTGATAAGTAAGAAGTTTGCCCCTGTTCCTTAGCGGAATGTTTATGGGCAAAATTTCCATTTTACAATATCCGGCCCCGTTGACTAATGCTGGCATCATTTGTGAGGTACTATGCCATGTAAAACTTCTCTCGCAAGGAGTGTCGCACTGCAAAACGCCGTTCGGACTCGGCTATAGAAAGGAGGTTCCTTATCATTGAGCTTAAAATTTGAATCGGACTGTACTCATTGATATGTGAGAAGTTTGCCCCTGTTCCTTAGTGGAATGTTCATGGGCAAATTTTGCATTTGGCCTCGTTGACTTGTAGGGTTCGAATGAGTTCACCGCCCAGACTATCTTCCCCCACGTTATCATGTCCTCAATCACGGACAGTGACTCGACACCATATTATACCAGAGGGACACCCACCCTGGGGAGTGCATAGTAGCCAGTAGCTCCGATAATAACATTTGCTTTACTCAACCAAAGATACTTGCAACACAATGTAGCGAACTCTAACAGGATCTGATGGTATATGACATACATATTTAAATGTCAATTTGATAGTTTGACGCAGTATGCCACGATGCTGTCAAATCACGCGTCATATCCGCAATTTGTTTGATTTTTTTTTTTTTTTGTGTGCTGAAGCTACCATTCAGAAGTGGAGAGGAATTTCCATACAAAACAAGCAGGTTAGAGGAGGTATGTTGGTAAGTTGCTTCAATGTTGGCTTTATGGGGGTGTATAAACTTAACATTCAGCATACTTCATTGCAGTCAGTTAGCATTCAGGTTGTTATCATTAGTTTAATTGGATACATGTGTTTCGACCTCTTTTTCCGTGATTTCTTTTTTGCTTGATTTCCCATTTCAATATCAGTCAGCAATTAATTGGAAAAATTTGTTCGTGATCTGAGAGAGAAGTTAAAAATAACTAAGGCCATGGGTTGAGATGAAAATCACCACAGGAAGTCAAAAACCCAAAGGCCTTAGGCAGATGAGACAACTTAAATCACTAAATAGCAACAAAACACCCCCTGACTTGTGCATTGTTTAGCGACAATTAAATAATGTCATATTTTTGAAAATATTTACTTTGCATAGTGACAGGCACACTTTTAAAACAAGAAAACAAGGCATACCCTAAGGCGCTTTATTGTATTTTCATGCAATAACCTAATCTCCCCCTTTCATGTACAGCATGAAGACCGCCATTCTCTCTCACCCTCCCCCTAGAGTCATAGATTAAATGCTTATATGCCTTTGCTGGTCAATAATGAAAGTGTCATCTTTGTTACTTATCAAAAGTTGGGGCCATTATTCCTTATCTTCATCTAATTTAAAAAAAAAATCATCTTCTATTCCCTTCCTCCCTGCTTGCTACAATATATTGAGGATGAGTAGGGCCTTTTTGATTATGCTGTTGGGCAACTTTTGATTGATTGGGAAACTGATTTAATTTATTTCGATGGGGTTCAGAGGTTTTTGGCAATGGCTGCCTACAGCAATTTAATGTTCCATATGGCAATCATTATGACGCCTGACGAAACTGTTGTTGTTGTTGTTGTTGGAGACTGTTGTTGATAATCTCCATGATGAGTTTATGAGTTAAATGAGTTGTAAATTATTATGTTGTCTATTTTTATATGAACACAAATTTGTGATTGGTTTTAAGTGTAATTAAGCATTAAATTTATGTTTAAGGGTTTGGGGAGGGAGCAATATTTTCGGATGTTGGAGGTCATAAATGAATTTGACATATTTGATTTCATCCACATCGGAGAATATTTAAGAACAAATCGGGGTAATGGTTCATACGATCACTATGTCTATTTATGAACCTATCTGAGCGGTATTTGTTAAAATTGTTAGAGGCCATAGCCTAGATAAGGTTGAAAAGAGGGTGCAGATATTAATCTGTCCCATGCCAGCCTTGACATACACCTAAGGCAGTAATCGGCTTGTTGTGCGCTCTAAAAACTAAAAAGTTAACTCGAAAAAAAATTTAAGTTAGCTATTCCGTGCTACTTACAAAGTCCTTAATTATTCTTCATACCACTCCCCTAAGTCGGTTTATGTCTGGGATCGTGTCCCCACCTAAGTACCGGTGTCTGCTAGCCGCGAAAGCCGGGCAACGACATAGGAAATGCTCCAACGTCTCATCATCTTCCCCACATGCCCTGCATATGCTATCGCTTACAGCACCGATGTAAGCTCGTAGTCCTATGTGTTCCGTTATGACACCAAAAGCTATAATGACCTTCTAACATCCTTTCAGTAATAGGCTCGTCCTCTCATGATCCGGGTCAGCCCATAGAATTTATGCCGTCCTACCGACTGTTTCGCTGTTCCACAGTGTTACATAGGCATTTGTCGCCCACCGGCTGTGTTGACCCGAAAGGCTTCGGGTTAATCAAGTTTATCGACGGCAGTTCTCCGGCATTCACTGCCAAATCGCCTGTCCTTACATTCCCCCTTACTCCGCTATAACCCGGCACCCAAAAGATGCGGATTGTGCCATCCTCAGCTAAGGCGTTAATCTCCTTCTTATTGGGTTGCCCAAAAAGTAATTGCGGATTTTTCATATAGTCGGCGTTGACAAATTTTTTCAACGGCTTGTGACTCTGTAATTGCATTCTTTCTTCTGTCAGTTATCAGCTGTTACTTTTTGCTTGCTTTAGAAAAAAAGTGTAAAAAAAGAATATTTGATTAAAGTTCATTCTAAGTTTTATTAAAAATACATTTACTTTCTTTTAAAAAATCCGCAATTACTTTTTGGGCAATCCAATACATTGCAAGACTGTTCGTGACCTTACCGTCCTGGTTGTTATTGCCCTAATGGCCATCCTACTGTCCGTAAAGATGTTCACACTAAACGTCCTCACTTTAGTACCACACCACCTCACGCATACCCGTGATCGCCCGGATCTCCGCCCGCATGACCGTATTGTGATCAAATTGCAAATTTTGCCCATCAACATTCCTCTAAGGAACATGGGCAAACTTCTCACATGTCAATGAGTGCAGTCCGATTCAAGTTTTCAAGCTCAATGACAAGGGGCCTCCTTTTTAAAGCCGAGTCCGAACGGCGTGCCACAGTGCGACACCTCTTTGGAGAGAAGTTTTACATGGCACAGTATCTCACAAATGTTTCCAGCATTAGGAGGGGAAAAATCACCGCTGAAAATTTTTTCTTATGATCTCGCCAGGATTCGAACCCATGCGTTCAGCATCATAGGGGGACATGCTAACCTTTACGCTACGATGGCCACCGTATTGTGATCAGACAATCTAAAACAGATATCAGTCCCTGAATTCTCAATGTAGACCCCAGGCCCACACTGTCTTCTAGCTTTGATCCATCCGTATAACATGGCTTCCTTCCTGGTTTCCTATCGTCGTCTCGATTATACCGCGATGATTGAGCCATTCCCATCCTCAATCAATTCTCCCATTGCCTTAAGTCTCATAGCCGCAGTGGCTGGAAACTTTTGATGCATGCACCATATAGCCCTGACCTTGCACCATCAGACTACCATTTATTTCTATCTTTGCAGAACTCCTTAAATGGTAAAACTTTCGGCAATGATGAGGCTATAAAATCGCACTTGGTTCAGTTTTTTGCAGATAAAGGCCAGAAGTTCTATGAGCGTGGAATACTAAATTTGCCAGGACGATGGCAAAAGGTTATCGAACAAAATGGCAATTATATATTTGATTAAAGTTCATTCTAAGTTTTATTAAAAATGCATTTACTTTCTTTTAAAAAATCTGCAATTATTTTTTAGGCAACCCAATAAAACAGGTCTCAGTCCCTGGATTCTCAATGTAGACCCCCAGAGCCACACTGTCCTCTAGCTTTGATCCATCCATATAACATGATTTCCATCCAGGTTTTTTATCATTGCCTCGATTATACCGCTATGGTTGAGCTACTCCCATCCTCAATCCATTCTCCCATCGCCTTAAGTCTCATAGCCGCAGTGGCTGCCTCACACTTAACCTGTATGACAATGGGACGGATATCTAGAATAGTCTCCAGCGCCCTAGTAGACGTGGTCCTCATCGCTCCGCCTATGCCAAGAAAACATGTTCTCTAAATCTGTTGTTGCACTTTTTCTCCATAGCAGTCCACCAAACTTCTGAGGCGTAAGTAAGTATTGGTCTAATCACGCTCCTGTAGAGCCAGTGGACTATCCTCGGATTCAGGCCCCATTTCAAGCCTACGGCCCGTCTACATAGTGCTCAACATCTGTGAGCTTTTTCAGTACGCTCTTGAATGTGACACTTCCAATTCAGTTTCCTGTCCAAGATCACACCTAAGTATTTGACCTTGTCAGATATCGAAATCGTTTTGTTGAGGAAACGTGGTGCGTTAAATTGGTCTACCTTCGTCTTTCTCGTGAATAGGCATATTTCAGTCTTCTCTGGGTTAACATTGAGACCTCTGGGTATAACCCAGTCATATGCCATATGCAAGACCCTTTTGGCACTTCTGCATAACATCGTCTGCGTATTAGACGGGTTCAAATCCCTCCTCAGTCAGCATCCGTAATAGGTCATTTATGGTGGTCACCTATAGGAGTGGCGATAAAATGACCCACTGTGTCGTGTGTCCTGTGCCACTTTCTCCCTTATATTTATGCCGTAGGACACACAATTTATCCACCAGTTCCTTAACATATGGTTTATCCAGTCTCTAAGGACCGGGTCCACACGGTACTGGTCTAAGGATTGGATCTGTGTGTCGGTCCGCACATTGTTAAAATCCCCCTCGATGTCAAAGGATTCTTCTATTTTATGCACAACCTCGTGCAGGGCAGGTCTCCACTGACCTTCCCTTGACTTAGGCATGCTGCTTGTATCGGAGTAGCTCCCTGGATGTCCTACTCTTTATCATTGTGGGACACACAATTTATCTACCAGTTCCTTAACATATGGTTTATCCAGTCTCTAAGGACCGAGTCCACACGGTACTGCTCTAAGCATTGGATCAGTGTGTCGGTCCGCACATTGTTAAAAGCCCCCTCGATGTCAAAGAATTCTTCTATTTTATGCACAACCTCGTGCAGGGCAGTCTCTACCGACCTTCCCTTAACATAGACATGCTGTCTGTATTTTAGCAGTTAGCTGGATGTCCTACTCTTTATAATGGTGTCCATAATACGTTCCTTGGTTTTGAGTTGAAAGGACGTAAGGCTTATGGGTCTGTAGGCCTTTGTTGTCGCATAACTTGCCTTGCCGGGCTTGGGTATAAGCACCACCCTAGCCTCCAGCCAGGCTTTCGGCGTATATGCAAATCCTAGGCACGCTGTGAAAATATTGGTCAGATGAGGCGCCAGACATTCTGCCTCCTTTTGTAGTAACGCCGGAAATATTCCATCAGGTCCGGGTGACTTAAATGGTATGAAGCTCCTCAACGATTCCTTCACCATAAATTCCGTATTTATAAACTTTCGATCAACATGATTATTCCAACATTCCGGTGTCTCCATGAGTCCCTTCGTATCCTATTAAAAATGGGTTTTCATCAAAAACCTCAATATGTCCTCCGTTCTCACTGCTCTCACTCCCATGTCGTCTACTAAAGTTTCAGTTTGGACATGGGTTTTTGAGAGAAGCTTTTTATACCCTCCACCATAGGATGGGGGTATACTACAATAATTTCGTCATTCTATTTGTGACTCCTAGAAATATTCGTCTAAGACCCCATAAAGTATATTCTTGATCGTCATGATATTTTAAGTCGATAAGGCCATGTCCGTCCGTCTGTCTGTCGAAAGCACGCTAACTTTCGAAGGAGTAAAGCAATCCGCTTGAAATTTTGCACAAATGCTTCTTATTAATGTTGGTGGGTTGGGATTGTAAATGGGCTAAATCGGTCCATGTTTTGATATAGCTGCCATGTAAACCGATATGGGATCTTGACTTCTTGAGCCACTAGAGGACGCATTGCTCATCCGATTTGGCTAAAATTTCGCATGAGATGTCTTGTTATAGTTTCTAACAACTGTGCTAATTATGGTTCAAATTGGTTCATAACCTGGCATAGCTGTCATATAAACCGATCTGGGGTCTTGACTTCTTGAGTCTCTACAGGGCGCAACTCCAATCCGATTTGGCTGAAATTTTGCATGCGATGTTTTATTATAGTTTCTAACAACTGCGCCAATTATGGTTCAAGTCGGTCAATAACCTGGTATAGTTGCCATATAAACCGATCTTGGATCTTGACATCTTGACTTATTAGAAGGCGCAATTCCTATCCGATTTGCTGAAATCTTGCGTGAGTTATTTTGTTATGACTTCCAACAACTGTGCCAAATATGGTTCAAATCGGTCCATAACCAGATATAGCTGCCATATAAACCGATCTGGGATCTTGACTTCTTGAGCCTCAAGAGGGCGTAATTACTACCCGATTTGGCTGAAATTTTGTACAACGGCTTCTCCCATGACCTTCAATGTACGTGTCAAATATGATCTGAATCGGTCTTCAGCCTGATACAGCTCCCCTATAAACCGATCTCCCTATTTTGCTTTTTGAGCCCCTTAAAGGCCCAATTCTTATTCGATTTCGCTGAAATTTCACACATAGACTTCTACTGTGGTCTCCAAAACTCAAATCAATTAGCATAGCAATTCTTTTCTTTTGTCCTTTGTTTGTCTAAAAAGAGATACCGGGAAAGAACTCGACAAATGCAATCAATGGTGGAGGGTATATAAGATTCGGCCCGGCCGAACTTAGCACGCTAATACTTGTTTATCTTGGCGGTGTCATTCGCAGATATTCTTCCAGGAGGCACGTTTTGCTGCTCTGGTAATCTTATTGTATTCCTTGAGTCGTGCGTAATACACATTCCAATAAACTTCCGCTTTTTTACGACATGCTCTGTGGACCTCTTTCCCAATACTGAGAGTATAATACGAAACTTATATTAAAATTAGGGGTCGAACCGCCCCACCCTAAATTTATGACCCAAATGGACATGTACACCGAACGTGACCATATGGGACTCAAATGAAAAGTATTTGAGAGTAGAATACGATATGGCTTTCTAAGGAAAGTTATTTGGGAGCTTAATACGAATATGAATTATTTTCAAATGTAGACCATCTCAAAAGGGTGTCGCAAACACTATAGAGTGTAGCGAAATACAACGGGCCAGCTAGTTTTAAATATTGGGTTGCCCAAAAAGTAATTGCGGATTGTTCATATAGTCGGCGTTGACAATTTTTTTCACAGCTTGTGGCTCTGTAATTGTATTCTTTCTTCTGTCAGTTATCAGCTGTTACTTTTAGCTTGCTTTAGAAAGAGGGTAAAAAAAGTATATTTTATTAAAGTTCATTCTAAGTTTTATTAAAAATGCATTTACTTTCTTTTAAAAAAATCCGCAATTACTTTTTGGGCAACCCAATATATTTAATTTTTTTTTAAACACCTACTTGTCCCAAAACCATGTCACAAAATCTTCCCTTATAGCACCATTGAGTGCAGACATTCACCATAAAATAAATGTAAGCGACCTCTGCTGGCAATTGAATTATAGCTGGTGAAGAAATGGGGTGATTGACAAAGTACACAAACCAAGAGCATAAGGAAGAGTTTGCTATAAAAGTTTATGGTAAAGCTTTAGACAAAGCTTGTGGTTGTAGCAGGATATAGAGGCCGAAGTATGTACATGTGTGTGTGAGTGTTAACCTTTTGAAATGTGTGTTTACTAAACCTGTATGGAGGAAATAATAAAATCGAATATTTTAATTAATTTATACAAAATCTATAACTTTTATATAAAATTAAGAACTTAAAAAAACATTTAAGAAGAAGATATACAGATGGATGTGAATGAGTCGAATCAGAGAAGGTATGACATTGGCATTCTCTTTCTTTTACTTAATTGCTTTTTGATATAGCCTTCCCTAATGAGAAAAGGTGACTTGACATAAGTCCCATTTTGCATCGAAATTAAAATTAGCCTGAATATCCAGTGCAGTTTCCTTGGTTTAGGTTTCGTTTTTAAGGCTTTTGACGTAACTTCTGTATAAACTGATTCCTGGTTAGGATTCACCGAAGTCTTCATTTTCTTTAAAGGGTTTCAAACGGTAAAAAATCCTAAATATTTTATAAAAAAATCACAAATCCTTCGCCACCAAAAAACAAACAAAAAAGCTACATTTCGTAACAAAATCAAAATAAAAAACAAAATGAACCACCAACTAACAACATATGGTGCTGCAACTTCCCATTGCAATTTTTTTAAATGTTGTTGCTCTTGTCCATGTCCCCATTCTTATTTTTGTGTTTCATTTAATTGGAAAACTTAACGTGAAAATAAGGAAATGATATAATTTTAATTCCTTTTTGACACAAAGACAGAATGAGCCAAAGAGTTGAGAGCTCAAAAATGTTTAAAACATATTAACAAAAAGAAAAACAACCAGAAAAAAAAACAAAACATGAAACAAATAGTAAAACGATGAAAAAGTATGCATGCTAGCAACTCAAAATTGTCAACTGAGTCTTTTAATACAAAAAAAGAATCTCGTTAACAACAAAAGCGCACCAGAGACTGCACATAAAGGACTTAAGTCAGGTCCTTTTTGTAAACAAGAATACACAACACACACACACACACATGCATGAGTGCTTTGGTCTTCTTATGTTTGTGTTGTTCATATTGCAGACACATGTGGGTATAAATGCACATGTATTAGTGCATCTGTGTTGAGGGTGCTGTTTGGTGGTGGTGTTGTATTTGATTTGACTTTATTTTGTGTTGAATTTTAATTACATTTAAACAAAAGTAATGTTCAAATTAAAATCTTAACGGTGATTTGCTCATTTAGTGTTGCAAGTTATCAAGGCTGCTTAAGAATTATATACAATTAAGTACTCATCTCGTGTATGCCTTCAAAGCGCGTGCCATGTACAATAGGTCGTATTGAAAAAATCAAAATTTCTTTTAAGACATAATGAGAGAAATCGTCCTCTAGCACGAAAATGTCAACAAATAAAAGGTAAATATCTTTGGTTCAATGGCTTGATAATTTTGTCTCTACAAGAGAACGTACAGTGGGATAGAATCGAAACAAAACTAGTAAAAACTCTGCCATTTAGGAACGGGCAGATGTCGCTTTGAAAATTTTGAGTGGTAAGAGTTCAGGTGCCAGCGAGATAATGTGCAAAATTTGCTCGCTAGGGGATTAATTGCAATTTTCTGAAAACGAAAATTCCGATTGAAAAAATTTATAAGACAATAAAACGAATAGAGACATCATTTTAGTTTTTTTTTCGAATTTTGCAGATGAAAATGTCATCAAAAAATGAAAAATAAATACTGTCCAACATTTTTCACAAAAATACCCATTTTGGGCAAAGGTGATTTCCAAATCGGCATTTTTTAGTAAATTGGCTGAGGAGCCTATAAATATTGTTTAGTGGGAAAACATTTTTATACCCTACACCATCACTGATGTACAGGGTATTATAGCTTAGTGCATTTGTTTGTAGCACCCAGAAGGAAGAGAGATTTACCCATTGATAAGCATACCGATCGACTCAAAATCACATTTGGATTCGATTTAGATGGACATCTGTCTGTCCATGTAAATTTGTGTATAAACTACAGGTCGTAATTTTCATCCGATCGTCTTCAAACTTGGCACATACATTTTCTTTGGCATAGAGGCGAAGCCTATTGAAATTGAAAAAAATCGTTTCCGATTTGGATATAGCTCCCATGTATATGTTCGTCCGATTTGGACTAATATTACAATAATATGGTCTGTTAACCGATTCTATTGAAATTCGGTAGGAAGTATTTTCTCTTGACTCTAAACATTACTGGTGAATATTATAGAAATCGGTTCAGATTTAGATATAGCTCTCATATACATATCTTCTTCTTATATATACAAATTTTAGTCGGTTTGTTTGTTTGTTCCGTATAGACTCAAAAACTGCTAAGCCGATTACCTTGACATTTTCACAGATTGTATAGGTTGGTCCGGAAAGAAACATAGGCTATAAAATTTTTTGATATCGGAAGGGGGACGGACCCTCCCCCTTACCCCAAAAGTACTACCCAAAAATAAAAGTGCACGATCAGGACAATATGGGACTCAAATTAAAGGTATTCAGGAATAGAGTATGAACTTCATAATAAAAATTGAGTTCAGGTAACTGTGGGGCCGCCCCAACCCCAAAACACCCTAAAATAGGTTTATTGGACAAGCATGACAATATGTGACTCAAATGAAAGGTATTCGGGAGTAGATTACGAATACAGCCAGGAAGAAGAAATAGGCTTTATAATTTGTTGATATCGGAGGGGGGCGGACCCTCCCCCGTTACCCCAAAAGTACTACCCAAAAATAAAAGTGCACGATCAGGACAATATGAGACTCAAAATAAATGTATTCAGGAGTAGAGTACGAACTTCATAATAAAAATTGAGTCCAAGTAACTGGTGGGCCGCCCAAACCCCAAAACACTCTAAAATAGGTTTATTGGTCTAGCATGACATTTTTCGGGAGTAGATTACGAATATAGCCAGGAAGAAAGAATATTCTTATAATTTGTTGATATCGGAAGGGGCGGACCCTCCCCCGTTACCCCAAAAACACCACCCAAAATCAAAAGTGGACTGCTAAGGCCAATATGGATATCAAAAAAAACATATTGAAGAGTAGAATACGAATATGGTATTAAAAATGAGGTCAAAATACCCAGGAAGTCGCCCTAACCCCAAAACTTCTAAAGGCAGAGAAATTGAACGTCCTTATCAATTGGAGCTCGGGAGTAGATTACGAATCTGGCATACAAAATCAGGTCGAAGTGTAGGGGATCACCCCACCCCCCAAAAACGCCCCAAAATGGGCATAGGACCCATCATGACTATATGCGACTCAGATTGTTTGTTTCGTAGAATCAAAAACGGCTGAACCGATTTTCTTCAAATTTTCACAGATTGTGAAGGTTTTTGAGGAACGAAACATAGGTTATATAATTTTTAGATATCGGATGGTGGCGGACTCTCCCCCTCTACCACAAAAACGCCACCCAAAACCAAAAGTGTACCGATGGGCACAATGTGGGTATCAAATGAAAGGTATTGAAGACTTGAAAACGAATAACATATGTTGGGTCCAAGTGCCCAGCGGGCCACCCCAACCCCAAAACTCCTCTAAACAAATATATACGACGTTCCAATGTGGGACTCTTATGAAAAGTATTCGGCAGTAGATTACAAATACGGCATAAAAAATTAGGTCCAAGTAATGGGAGGTCGCCCCATTCCCGAATACCGCCAAATGGGCATATTAGCCGACCATGTCTATATGGGACTCAAATGAAAGATATTTGGGAGTAGATTACGAATATGACATTCAAATTTGCATTCAAGTCTAGGTGGCGCTTTTGATCCTAAAAATACGTCGAATAGGTTAATTGACCAATTATAGCAATATAGGACTCTAATGAAAGGTATTTGAGAGTTGAAAATGAATTTTATATCCACATATATAGGGTAGAATTCTGCAGTTCCGTGGATGATACATCCTGTGTAGGATAAGGAAGATTCTGTCCTCGAGACCTATTACGGTGGGGTATATTCAGCAGTCAATCAATGTATGGACAATGTCTAGTGAGGAAACACTAGAACTCCTCGTTGATACACATTTCCCGGGAAATTCTCCTGCGGACAATGTGGCGCCAGAAAAGGTTGTCACTGGTATGCATTCGTCGGGGGCCATAAGGGAAATTGTGTCTGAGCCGAAAATCCTTTGGGCGATAAGAAGTTTCGACTCCTTTAAGTCGCCAGGCCCTGATGACGCATCACCCGTTGAATTACAAGCTGTGTCTGATAGATTGGTTCCCTGGCTTGGGAAGATATACTCTGCTTGTATCAGCATGTCATATATACCTGGAGGGATGGAAGGGCACGAAGGTCATTTTCAAAGCTAAAATCCCTAGAGATCGCATGTCGTGACAGCAGCATGCACATAGTAAAGGCAAATCCACTGAAACAGCCCTTCACGACCTAGTCGGCTACATAGAGGGTTCTCCCGCTGTCAAGGAATATACAATGGTAGCATTTCTTGACATTGTAGGTGCTTTCGGTAATGTAAAACCGACATCAATCAAGAAGAAGTTGGAGTTTCTTGACATCAACTCTACCCTAAGAAAGTTTATTAATAACTTACGTACTAAAAGATGCATTACGGCAGGCTTGGGATCTGTGGATCATAAAAGACGGGTCAGCAGAGGAACAACTCAACGAGGTGTAGTGTATCCTCTATTTTGGAATATAGCCATTAACAATATATTATTGTATCAGGAAGAAAAAAGCGTAAAAGTAGTCGAGTATGCTGATGACGTGGCAATTGCGGTTAGGGGAAGATTCCCAGCACTCTAAGAGATATATTTCGGGAAGCTCTACGTGCAACAGCAATGTGGGCTGCCGAAAGTGGACTAGGTATAAATCAGTGCAAGTCAGTAGTAGTTCTTTTCAGCAGGATATACAAGTTGCCTACAGTGGAATCTGTCTACTTGGGTGGAGAGAATGTTCCATTTACAGAAAGCGTAAATATTTGAGTGTTTTGCTGGACAGGAAATTGAACTTCAAATCTAACATTTTGGAGAGAACAAGAAAGGCAACTCTTGCCCTATACACCTGCAAAAGGGCCATTGGCATATGTTGGGGATTTAGACCGCATGTCATGCATTGGGTATATACTGCAGTTATCAGACCTATAAAGCTATATGGTGTTGTGGTCTGGTGGACGGCGCTTTAAAAATCCACCTACTGCTCAATACTTAACCGGATCCTGCAAAAGATCCATTGGCAAAAGTTGGAAGTTTAGATCGCGTGTCATGCACTGGGTATATACTGCAGTTGTCAGACCTATAATGCTATATGGTGTTGTGGTCTGGTGGACGGCGCTTCAAAAATCCGCCTACTGCTCAATACTTAACCGGATCCTGCAAAAGTGCCATTGGCAAAAGTTGAGGGTTTAGATCGCGTGTCATGTATTGGGTATATACTGCAGTTGTCAGACCTATTATGGTATATGGCATTGTGGTCTGGTGGACGGCGCTTCAAAACTACTGCTCCATACGTAACCGGATGGCTTGTTTGTGCATCACAGCCGCACTGAGGACGACACCATCTGATGCTTTGAATTTAATGCTACATCTTATGCCTCTGGACATTGTGGCTACCCAAATTGCATCGACCACTGCCGTGAGGTTAAGGGTGCTTTCTCATTGATCATGTGGCGGCTACGGACACTGTGTTAATCTTCATACAATATCCGATGTTACAGGCAATGTGGATTACACCCTACCTGAGCCGCTTTTTGGTAAAAAGTACTGTACCATTATTCCTGATAGGGCCGATTGGAACTGCGATATCCCTGGTAACAGAAGTTACATAGACTTCTATACGGATGGTTCCAAACTAAACGACCAGGTGGGCTTTGGGGTGTACTCTAAAGATCAAGAACTGGTCATATCAAAAAGGTTACCCGACCACTGCTTTTTGATAAAAAGTACTGTACCACCATTCCTGATAGGACCGATTGGCACTACGATTTCCCTGATATTAAATAGACGGATGGTTCCAAACTAAACGACAAAAAGGGCTTTGGGGTGTACTCTACAAATCTAGAATTGGTAATATCTTAAAGGTTACCCGACCACTGCAGTGGGTATCAAGCAGGGATCCTTGGAAGGAAGTGGTGGAATGGCTAAGATATAATTTCATTACGAGGATTGGCGTAAATATCTTCTCAGACAGCCAGGCAGCCATTAAATCCCTGGAGAACGTATTTCTAAACACAAAAACCGACCTCGACTGTCGCAAATCTCTTAACCAGATGGCAGAACAGTTCAAAATTCACTTGTTCTGGGTGTCGGGCCACAGAGATATCCCAGGGAATTGTAAAGCGGATGAGCTTGCGATACTAGCAACTACCCTACACATTCCAGAGATACTGGAATCTGTGGTTATGTCTCTAGCGACATGTAAGCTAAGTTTTCAGAACCAGTCCTGAAGGAAAAAGAATGATAGATGGTCACAAAGAGGGGGCTGTGAGCATTCCAAAACTATGTGGCCTTATCTAGACTTGAAGAGGTCTACTGCTTTGCTGTCATTGGCTAGAACAGACATCTCAGTCATTGTGCCCGTCATGACAGGTCACTGTCTAATCGGAAAACATGCTGACAGTCAGTCTGTTTGCCAGCAACGACTTTTGCAGAAGCTGTGAGGACATTGAAGAAGAATAGGCTATAGAACACCTTCTGTGTGTGTGTCCCGCACTAGCAGTCAGAAGGAGTTCCACTTTAGGTTCTCTTTTCTTTGACAAACTCTATGATTTAGCGGATGTGAACATTTGCAAGTTTTTGGGCTTTTAAAAGCGACCTGGATGTTTCAAAGGTAGGAACTAGAAGGCATTCTTCTTCTGTTCCTGTGGCATCACAATGGACGAAGACGTCTAAGTGAGTCTGATGACAGACTGCAACTTGAACCTAACCTTACCTAGATATATCTCCCACTTTGTATTTATAGGGTAGGCGTAGGGTATTATAAAGTCGGCACCGCACGACTTTTGCCTTTCCTTGCTGGTTTGTAATTCGATTTAAGTTTGGAGGTATTACATTCAGTGTTGAGACATTGTCGTAATGTGAAAAATCGTTGTCTATATAGTCACGCTCGTTGTGGTGATATGTGGGGTAAAAATACAAAAAACAAAGGCTTAATACATCAAATTCGAAAATCTCTAACAATACGCCTTAGGTCTAAACTTCATGGGCCAATTAATTGTTGAAATAAAGTAATTGGGGAATGCATCACAAGCCATTTGATATAAGACAACCAATTGTGGTTACCATTCGAAACCAGTGCAATGTCAATACATTGGCCTCACCAATTTGCCTAAAAGCTTAATGCCCTACCATAACAAAGTCATTAGCTATAAATTTCAATAACAATTCCATGAAACATTAAAATCTGCCTTTTATTAAAAAAAAAATGCTGCCAAATGTCCTCAAAATAAATGATTTTCAAATGCATTTCGTATGAAATGCATTTGCGGTTTCCCATTCACTTCAAGCTTTGGAGATTTTTTAATCAACACCAGAAAACAATAGAAATCCCTTGGGGATATGTATTGAGATTCTATTGTACAAAGGCGTAGAGGTGTAACCGAATTCATATTTGCCGATACCGTTCAATGGATCCCATTGAAAGAAATCAGAAATGTGTGAAATATTTCGAAAAAATTTTTTTCCGGATTCTAATTGAAATTGCCTTTTGGGCTGTCAAAAGGCAAAAAATACTTTGGGTGTTGAGATTTGTAAGCAGAAGTAAAGGATATTAGTTGACTTCTTTTGTAATGTGAAAGTGGGCAATTAGTCAAATGGCTTTTGGAAAAAGAGCTGAAGGTGGAAGGATTTGCAGGCAGTAATTTTGAAGCAGTTTTTTCTACCACACATGACAATTGGCATAGCAAGTTGCATAAGAAAGATTTTTTGGGAAAGGCAGGCATATTTGAGACTTGTGTAGAACAAGAAAATTGATGATGCTCCAAGTACCATTTCTTCTATATTGAAGTTTACAAGTTTCCAAGATTTGCCTGAAAAACCTCTTAGTATCGACTGATACCATAATTTCAGCTGTTCTGGCAGCAATGTTGTGATTTTGGTAACATTTTCCAGCATGAGTTCATATTCAATGCTTTCCATACAAAGAATAACACAGCAAGGTTAGGTTAGGTTTAAGTGGCAGACTGCCATCAGACTATCTCAGAAGTTTTTTCCATTGTGATACCACAGGAACAGAAGAAGGAAGATGCCTTCTAGTTCCTACCCTTGAACCATCCAGATCACTTTAAAAAAACCCAATAACTTGCGAATGTTCACATCCGCTAAATCAGACAGGTTCTCAAAGATATGAGAAGCTAAAGCGGAACTCCTTCTGACTGCTAGTGCGGGACACACACACAGAAGGTGTTCTATAGTCTCTTCTTCTTCGATGTCCCCGCAGCTTCGGCAAAAATAGTTGCCTGTCATGACGGGCACAATGACTGAGACGTCTGTTCTAGCCAATGACAGCAAAGCAGTAGACCTCTTCAACTCTAGGTTAGGCCTCATAGTTTTGGAATGCTAACAGCCCCCTCTTTGTGGCCATCTATCGTTCTTTGTCTTTCGGGACTGGTCCTGAAAACTTAGCTTACATGTCGCTAGAGGCATAACCACAGATTCCAGTATCTCTGGCAACCTTCAGTCTTCAGTCAGTATTTGCTGACTATTGCAATATGGGGCTCAAATAAGAGGGTTTTTAGAGTAGAACACGAATCCGATAAATATTTTTAAGGCCAACTCACCGAGTGGCCGCCCATCCCCCAAAACACCCCCCAAGCCGTTCATGTTTGCCGATTATGGAAATATGGGGCTCAAATTGAAGGTATTTGGGAGAAGACCATGTATCTGATATCAACATTAGGGACCAACTATCTAGGGGAAGTCCCACCACCATAACAACCCCCAAATAAGACGTATTTGCTCACCAAGACAATTTGGGTCTTGAAGAGAGTGGAACTAAATATTTATATTGGGTTGCCCAAAAAGTAATTGCGGATTTTTCATATAGTCGGCGTTGACAAATTTTTTCACAGCTTGTGACTCTGTAATTGCTTTCTTTCTTCTGTCAGTTATCAGCTGTTACTTTTAGCTTGCTTTAGAAAAAAAGTGTAAAAAAAGTATATTTGATTAAAGTTCATTCTAAGTTTTATTAAAAATGCATTTACTTTCTTTTAAAAAATTCGCAATTACTTTTTGGGCAACCCAATAGTTCTTAGGGCCAATACCCCAAACCGGACATATTTGCCGAATTTTGCAATAAGGAGTTTAAATGAGATTAGAAAACGAATTTGATATCCAATTTTAAGGCCGATTAGACAGTGACCTGTCATGACAGACACAATGACTGAGACGTCTGTTCTAGCCAATGACAGCAAAGCAGTAGACCTCTTCAAGTCTAGATTAGGCCACATAGTTTTGGAATGCTCAGAGCCCCCTCTTTGTGACCATCTATTATTCGTTGTCCTTCGGGCCTGGTCCTGAAAACTTAGCTTACATGTAGCTAGAGGCATACCCACAGATTCCAGTACCCCTGGCATGTGTAGGGTAGTTGCTAGTCTCGCAAGCTCATCCGCCTTACATTTCCCTGGGATATCGCTGTGGTCCAGCAGCCAGACCAGGTGAATTTTTAACTGTTCATCCATCTCGTTGAGAGATCTGCAACAGTCGAGGGCGGTTTTTGTGTTCAGAAATACATTCTCCAGGGATTTAATGGCTGCCTGGCTGTCTGAGAAGATATTTATGGCTATCGTCGTAATGACATTATATCTTAGCTATACCACCACTTCCTTAATTGCAAGAATCTCTGCTTACACACTGCAGTGGTCGGGTAAACTTTTCAATATGACCAATTCTAGATCTTTAGAATACACCCCAAAGCCCTCCTGGTCGTTTAGTTTGAAAGCATCCGTATAGAAGTCTATGTAACTTCTCTTTCCAGAAATATCGTAGTTCCAATCGGTTCTAACAGGAATAGTGGAACAGTACTTTTTATTAAAAATCGGCTCAGGTAAGGTGTAATCCACACTGTCTGGAACATTGGATATTGTATCAAGGATAACACAGTGTCCGTAGCCGCCACATGACCAATCAGAAAGCTCCCTTAACCTTACGGCAGTGATCACTGCAATTTGGGTAGCCACAATGTCCAGAGGCATAAGATGTAGCATTAAATTCAGATGGTGACGTCCTCAGTGCGGCTGTGATGCACAAACAAGCCATCCTTTCGATTCGTTTAAGTATTGAGCAGTAGATGGACTTTTGAAGCGTCGTCCACCAGACCACAACATCATATAGCATTATAGGTCTGACAACCCAATGCATGACACGCGGTCTAAACCCCCAACTTTTGCCAATGGCGCTCTTGCAGGATCCGGTTAAGTATTGAGCACTAGGTGGACTTTTGAAGCGCAGTCCACCAGACCAAAACACCATATAGCATTATAGATCTGACAACTGCAGTATATACCCAATGCATGACACGCGCTCTAAACCCCCAACTTTTGCCAATAGCTCTTTTGCAGCATCCGGTTAAGTATTGAACAGTAGGTGGACTTTTGAAGCTCCGTCCACCATGCAACAACACCATATTGCATTATAGGTCTAACAACTGAAGTATATACCCCCAACTTATGCCAATGGCTCTCTTGCAGGTGTATGGGGCAAGAGGGGCCTTTTTTGCCCTTTCCAAAATGTGGGATTTGAAGTTCAATTTCCTGTCCAGCAAAACATAGCAAAGAACTTATAAAAGTTGAACAAGTGTGTGTTATTATTCAAAACACTTTGACTGGTTAGTGGATCATGATTTCTGATATGCCATGTAACTTCAACAACACCTTTGTCAAATTGATTAAGGATCACCTTGATATTTGTTTCTTGCAATTCTAGCGCAAATTTTTTTATGCATAATTTTAAAAATATTCTTAAAAATTTCTTTCTTTATACTTTATACCCCCATGCTATCAGCACAAAGAAAAAAGTCTGCCACCTTCTACAGGGGATGTTTTACCAGTCTTGTTGTTCATATATGTTTCCATAATTTAGTCTCATTTCGGCCATAATTGCATCGCATCATTAGGAATTCAATTAGATGCCAGGGTAGCAGGCGTTTTGTGGCAACACCAGCAGAGAAATAGCCAAGCCACCCAAACTCATTGTCATTTTGAAGGATCTGCTTGAAGAAATGTCTACATATCCTTATTATTTCATTAATATAATAGGATATATATACACACAGTTTCCACACTTAAGCGAATGTGCAACCACTTTCTACCTCACTTATTGCATTTTTCATATTTTTTTTTTAACCAAATTACAAATGTAATACCGCTCTTCTGTACAAAAGGACGAAGGAAGCTCAAGAAGTGCTGCTCATACCTTGGAGTACCTACACGCACGCGGTATTTTGTTGTGTTTTTTTTCCTAGCGGCTTCGCTTGATGGCTGGCTCGAGTCGAATCTTCCCCCAATTAAATACTTCGCATTCGAGTTTTTTTTCCAGCTTGGCTGTTTTTTCTTCCATTCTCTGGCACATTTCAGCCACTTGTGAAAACGTTAATTTCATAATTACATGTTTCATGTGGTCTCATACCATGGCATAATTTTTCGGTTCGGTTCTTTTATTTCGTAGTTCTGTTTTTTTTTTTTTTGGAACACACTTTTTGCTTTCATTTTTTTCACACTTCCAGCAAGTGTTCCCAAAATGTTCAA
This sequence comes from Stomoxys calcitrans, assembly GCF_963082655.1. Taxonomy (NCBI): domain Eukaryota; kingdom Metazoa; phylum Arthropoda; class Insecta; order Diptera; family Muscidae; genus Stomoxys; species Stomoxys calcitrans. The sequence goes on along the minus strand of NC_081555.1, from coordinate 24,828,362 downwards.
AGCGGGCAAGAAGAGCCAGCAATACTGACACAAAAGCTAAAATTGTTGGCTATTCAGAGAAGGCCATCAAGCAGCCGCATTATGCTATACAGCCAACCAGGCAGCCAGCCAGCCAGTCATTGGTACAGTTCAGTCGTTGAACGTTGATGGGTAGGTGAATAAAGTAGCAAAGTGTTGTTCCCTTCCAACAGTTTGCCTGCAGACTTATGTAAATGGTTGTTGTGAGCCTTATTAGACTATAAGACGTCATTACAAATTTTGGCTGATGTGTTGTCAATACTCCTACCTCTAATCCTAAATGCAAAATTTTTGGGGGGAAACATTGACGTCGGCTTTTAACTAAAGTTTTCTATGTTATAACCACCCTTGCAGGACTAGAGCATACTATTACATGCATACCCGAAACCCCAATTAGATTTTTCAAGGTTCTGGAGTCAAAATCAATCTAAACAGCTACAAAAGGTTTAAAACTCCATTTGAACTAAGGCAAGCATAGTTCAAATAGAGTTTTAAACCTTTTGTAGCTGTTTAGGTTGATTTTGTCTCCAGAACCTTGAAAAATCTAATTGGGGTTTCGGTATGCATCTAATAGTATGCTCTAGTCCTACAAGATTAACTAAGCTTGAGATCGGGGACTCGAAACGGGCCGAAGAGGAGCTAAGTCGAATCGTGAAAGGGAGCGGAGTGGGCGGACAGGAATTGAGATTGGAAACTATTCCTCTCTGAAATGTTAGAATTCCGCTTAGGTTCCGGCGAAAACTTTACTGCTCCACTTTAGTTCAGGCCCCAGCTCCAGTTCGCTCAGAATCCCTGGCTGAGATATATCCTCTTTGACACCCGTTCCGGTTTGTTCAGAATCCCTGGTTGAGATATATCCACTCTGGCCCCCGCTCGGGTTCACCCAGAATCTTTGGTTGAGATACATCCTCTCTGGAACATGCATGCTGAGGGGCCTAACACAACCCACTGTGCCAAATTTCATTCAAATCACGTAATAAATGCGAATTTTTTATGGCCCCAAGCGCTTAAATCGGCAGATGGTACATATGACAGCTGTATACCAATATGGTCCAGTCTGAACCATACTCGGCACGGATATCGGAAGGTCTAACGCACCTCACTGTGTCCGCTCCAGTTCGTTCAAATCCCTGTTTGAGATATATCCTCTCTGACCCACGCTCCGGTTTGCTCAGAATACCTGGTTGAGATATATCCTCTCTGGCTCCCACACCCTCTCCAGTTCACTCAAAATCCCTGGTTGAGATATATCCTCTCTGGAATATGCATGTGGAGGGGCCTAACACAACCCACTGTGCCAAATTTCATTCAAATCAGGTAATAAATGCGAATTTATTTATGGCCCCAAGCGCTTAAATAGGCAGATCGTTCATATGGCAGCTGTATACCAAAATGGTCCAGTCTGGACCATACTCGGCACGGATATCGGAAGGTCTTACGCACCTCACTGTGTCCGCCCCATTTCGTTTCAAATCCTGTTTGGGATATATCCTCTTTGGCTCCGCTCCGATTTGCTCAGAATCCCTGGTTGAGATATAACCTCTCTGGTCCCGCTCCGATTCGCTCAGAATCCCTGATTGAGATATATTCTCTCTGTAATATGCATACTGAGGGG
>NC_081555.1:24734749-24826529 GCF_963082655.1 Stomoxys calcitrans | reverse complement strand
GTTCATATGACAGCTGTATACCCATATGGTCCAGTCTGGACCATACTCGGCACGGATATCGGAAGGTCTAACACACCTCACTGTGTCCAGTTCGTTCACTGTGCTCCAGTTCGTTCAAAATCCCTGGTTGAGATATATCCTCTCTGACACCCGCACCGGTTTGCAAGAATACCTGGTTTAGATATATCCTCTCTGACCCCCGCTCCGGTTCACTCAGAATCCCTGAGTGAGATATATCCTTTCTGGAATATGCATGTCGAGGGGCCTAACGCAACCCACTGTGCCAAATTTTAATCAAATGAGGTAATAAATGTGATGTTTTATGGCCTCAAGAGTTTAAATCAGCAGATCGGTCCATATGGCACCTGTATCCGAATATAGTCCGATCGGGACCATACTTTGCAGGGATGTCAGGGGATCTAACGCAACCCGCTGAGTCAAATTTCAGCGAAATGGGGTAATAAATGTCCCTTTAATAAACCTTAAATTGAGATATTGGTATATATGGCAATTATATTCAAGTATGGTCTGATCTAGACTATATTGAGGATGGACAACTCAGTGTATCAAACTTAAGCGAAATCGGGTAATAAATGCGCCTTTTGTATGTCGAAGAACTTTTTTCGGGAGATCGATCGAATGAAATGTGGTAATAAATAAGCCTTTATTGGACCCAAGACCTTAAATCGGGAGATCGGTATATATGCCAATTATATCCAAATATGGTCGGGGCCACCGTAGCGCAGAGGTTAGCATGTCCGCCTTAGACGCAGAACGCCTGGGTTCGAATCCTAGCGAGAAAATCATGAAAATTTTCGGCTTTGGTTATTCCCTCCTAAAGTTGGTGACTTTGGGGTGTTACTGTACCATTTGGTATGGCAGCTATGTAAAAACTTCTCAACAAAGAGGTGTCGCACTGCGGCACGACGTTCAGACTCGGCTATAAAAAGGATAATTGAGCATTAACTTAAATCGGACAGCACTCATTGATATGTGAGAAGTTTGCCCCTGTTCCTGAATGGAATGTTCATGGGCAAATTTGCATTTGCAATGGTCGGATCTAGACTATATTTAGGACGGACAACTCAGTGTATCAAACTTAAGCGAAATAGAGTAATCAATACGCCCCTTATATGCTGAAGACCTTACATCGGAGGATCGGTAGCTTTGTCCAAATATGAAGCGACTTGGACCATACATACCTATGACTAAGAAGCTAACATAACCCACTGTGCACAAATTTCGGGAAATCGGTTAATAAATTCCCGTTTTATAAGCCCTAAGCCCTAAATCTAAAATCGATATCTGTCTAAATAGTAGCTACGTACAAATATGAACCAATCTTAACCATACTCGACATTTATGTCGGCGAGCCTAACACCCACTGTGCAAATTTTAAGCAAAATTGGGTAATAAAGGCGCATTTTATGAGCCGAAGACCTTTAATCGAAAAATCTGTCTATATGGCAGCTAACTCAAAACAGAAACAATACAAACCATGCTCTACATGAATGTCGAGGAGCCCAACACCCAATGTACCAAATTTTAGCGAAATCGTATAATAAAGGCGCATATTATAGGCCGAAGACCTTAAATTGGGAAATCTGTCTATATCGCAGCTATATCCAAGTATGAAGCAGTATAAGCCATGCTCGACATGAATGTCAAGGAGCCTTACATCTACTGTCCCATATTTAAGCAAAATCGGGTAGTAAAGGCTCATTTTATGGGCCGAAGACCTTAAGTCGGGAGATCGGTCTATAAAGCAGCTATATTCAAATATGGTCCTCTCTGGATCATACTCTGCACACATATCAAAAAGCCTAACACAACTTACTGTGCCAAATTTCAGCGAAATTGTGTAATAAATTAGCCTTTTATGGGTCGTACAACTAAAATCGGAGATCGGGATATATGGTCGACATATGGTCCAATTTTGACCAAACTCAGCTCGGTTATTGAGTAGCTTTTTGGGAGCCCAAGACCTGAAATCAGTTTATATGGGGTCTATATGGGGCCTATATCCAAATATGGTCCTCTTTGGATCATATTCAAATATGATCCGCATTAGACCATACTCGACTCGAACTTTATGGTCTCAAAAACTGAAATCGGCAGATCGGTCTACATGGGCTCCTATGGGGTCTATATGGGGCCTATATCTAAATATGGTCCTCTTTGGATCATACTTAGCACATACGTCGGGGGCCTTACGCAACCCACTGCGCCAAATTTCAGCGAAATCGGGAAATAAATGCGTGTTATGAGCCCAAGACCTTAAATCGAAAGATCAGGCTATATGGGGGCTATATCCAAATATGATCCTCATCGGACCATACTCGAGTCGAACTTTATGGTCTCAAAAACTTAAATCGGCATATCGGTCTACATGGGCTCCTCTCTGGACCATACTTGGCTTTAATTTCGTTGGTCCTAGCACAACTCACTGTCAAATTTAATAAATGCGCTTTTTATGGGCCGAAGACCTTTAACCGGGCGAATAGTCTATAAGACAGCTTTATCTAAATATGAAGCAATTTGGACCATACTCCGCGCATATATCTAGAGACCTAGCAACTCACTGTGAACAGTGTCAGCAAAATTCGTTAACAAATGCCCGTTTTATGGGTCCAAGATCAAAATCCCAAATCGGGAGCTATATCCAAATATAAAGCAATCTAAACCATACTCAACACGGATGTCGAGGAGCCTAACACAACCCACTGTGTCAAATTTTAGCAAAATGAGATTATAAACGCTTCTTTTATGGACCTAAGGCCTTAAATCAGGAGATCCGTTTATATAGCAGCTACATCTGAACATGGCCACATCTGGATAATACTCTGCACACAGTGGGCTTCACAACTAAAATGGTCCTCTCTGTATCATACTCAGCACACATGCGAGGGATCTAATACGAAGTAACTGTAATTGGGGCGGTTTTGGGCTTGGGATGGCTTCCTAGGTGCTTGGATCATATTTTTTATATTACATTCATACTACTGACCCGGGCCCGCTCCGCTGCGCCTTCTTTTACTTTATATGGAACAAAAGTTGCCTTGGAATATTTATTTTCGAAGATCTTTTAGTGAAATACCATGCTAACTTGACTAAGAGTTTAACAATATAAGTGCCTTTATCTGAATCCCATATGATCTTTATTGGTCTACAAATTTAAGTTTGGACGTAAGGTGTACTCCATTCTTAAAATACTTCATTTCAACCCGATATTCTCATGATTTCTGATTTAGTGGTGTTTTCGGGGGAGACGTGGTCCCCCAGATACTTGGCCCTGAAAAATTTCAGCATCGTGCTCTTCTCTCAAATACCAGTTATTTAAACCCCATATTGCCATTGGCTTAAGAGGAGTTTACAGGATGAGGCGTCCCCCAAACACATGGCCCCAACATGGGTTATCAAATTCGTTTTCTAATCTCAAAGGCCTTTCATTTGAGCCACATATTGGCATGGTCGAAAAATGTTTTCCCTTTGGGGGTGTTTTGGGAAAGGGGTGATGCCCTAAATACATGGTCCTGTATATGGATATCAAATTCGTATTCTACTCCCTAATACCTTTTTTTGAGCCCCATATTGCGATGGTCAGTAAAAAATTGCTATTTGTGGGGTATTTTGGGAAAGGGGTAGACCCCCAGAAATTGGTCGCGAAAATGGGTATCAATTCTTGCTCAACCCCCCAATATCTTCCATTTAAGCTCCACATTGACATGGTCGGTAAATATGCCCGATTAAGAGGTGTTTTGGGGATTGGGGTGGTCCCCCAAACACTAAGCACGGAAAATATATCAGCAACGTGCTGTATTCTCATATATCTATATATCATTTATTTGAACCCCATATTGTCATTGCCCTCAAAATTGGATATCAAATTCGTTTTCTAATCTCATTTAAACTCCTTATTGCAAAAGTCAGCAAATATGTCCGGATTGGGGTATTGGCCCTAAAAACTATGAATATTTAGCTCCACTCTCTTTAGGACCCAAATTGTCTTGGTGAGCAAATATGCCTATTTGGGGGTTGTTATGGTGGTGGGACGTCCGCTAGACAGTTGGCCCCTAATGTTGATATCAGATACGTGGTCTACTCCCATATACCTTTAGTTTGAGCCCAATATTTCCATAGTCGGTAAAAATGACCGGCTTGGGCGATGTTTTGGGGGATGGGCGGCCACTCAGTGAGTTGGCCTTGAAAATATATATCGGATTCGTGTTCCACTTTAAAACCCCTCTTATTTGAGTCTCATATTGCAATAGTCAGAAAATACTTACTATTTGGGTTGTGTTGTTGGGGTGGCGTGGCTCCATAGACGCTTTTCTCGAATATTGATATCAAAGTCGTGCTTTACTCCCAAATACCTTTCATTTGAGCCCCATATTGCTATGGTCGTAAATTTGTCCCCTTTGGGGGATGTTTTTGGAGAGAGGCGACCCTCCAAACACTTGGTCCCATAAGATTCGAATTCTACACTCAAATACCTTTTATTTAAGCCCCATATTCCCATGGTCAGTAAATAAGTCCAGTTTAGGGGGTGTTTTGGGGAAGGGGTGGACCCCCAGAAACGTGATCCTACATTTGGATATCAGATTCGTATTCTACTCGCAAATACCTTTCATTTGATTCCCATATTGCCATGGTCAGTAAAAATGTCCGATTTAGGGGTGTTTTGGGGCTTGGCGTGGTCCCCCTAGCACTTGGTCCGACAATTGGATATCAGATACGTTTTCTTATCCTAAATACCTTTCATTTGAGTGCCATATTGTCGTGATTGGCCTAAATATATATTTGGTAGGTTTTAGGGGTGGGGCAGCCCCCCTAGGTACCCCATCCGAAATTTGGATACCAAATGTTTAATTTTTAGTGTACTATATGAGAGCATACAAAATTTCGCTTAAATCGCACCACCCATCTCCGAGATCTGACGTTTCTGAAAATTAGGGTAAGGGGGAGGGTCCGAAGGGTTCCTTCTCATAACCGTATTTGTAATCTATTCTCAAATTAATGTTATAAAAAAACCACATTACCAAAAAATCATAAATCCTTCCTTTGTCAAGTTTCTTCCGAATTAGGCTGATTTTGATTGGACTCATATTGTGTAAGGTGCTTTTATATGGTTCTGAAGCATGTGTACTTGTGAAAGCAGATAAGGCAGTGCTTGGAGTATTTGAGAGAAAAATTCTTCGTAAAATATATGGGCCAGTTTACGTTAATGGAGGATATAGGCAACGTATGAACCACGAGCTGTATGACGACGTTAGCATGGTTACACGCATCAAAATACAACGCCTGCCTTAGCTAGGTCATGTTATCAGAATGGATGAAGAAGCAAAAAAGTCTTTTGAAGGCAAACATGGTGGTACACGCAAACCGGGAAGACCAAAAGCCCGATGGAAAGATCAAGTTGTGGGAGACACCTCGAAACTTGGTGTCAGAGATTTTAGAATGAGCACAGAAGATCGAGGCGCTTGGAACGCTATTCTACGTTCGGCTAGTGGAAGAAGTATTCTGTCATAGCCAATTAAAGTAAATAAGTATATTGAGTAACGACAGGGAGGTGAGCGGCTCGAAATTTGAATATCAAATTCGTCCTCTACTCCCATAGACCTTACATTTTGGTACCATAAAGTCCAAGTCGGCCCTCATGTCAGTTTAAGAGTATTTGTACATCTTTCAAATACATTTTTTGATACCCATATTGTCCAAATCTGTAAGCCTGATCGTTTGGTGTAGGCGATCCCCCAGCTTACTTGTCCGATTAAGGTATTTTTGGGATGAGGCGACCCCTAGACAGTTGGAGCTAAAGCTGTATACCAGATTCGTACACTACTTCCCAGTACCTTTCATGTGATACCCATTGTCCTTAGATTTGAGTACCGTAAAGTCCAGGTCGGCCCTTCTTGGGGTGGGGTGGTCCCCCAAACACTTCGTCCCTTGGAAAGTTGGAGATAAATTTGTACACGAGACTGGTTCTTGTCTTCCAAATACATTTTTTTTATACCCATATTACCCCAAATCAGTAAGCCTGTTCATTTGGGGTAGGCAATCCCCAAGCTTACTTGTCCGGTCAAGGTATTTTTGGGATGAGTCGGCCCCTAGACAGTTGGAACTAAAGCTGTATATCAGATTCGTACATTACTTCCTAATACCTTTCATTTGATACCCATATTGTCTTAATCGGTATACCTGTCCGTTTGGGTGGGGCGTTCCCCCTGCTTATGTGTCATTTATTTACCATTTCAAAATATTGTTCACCCAAATTTCTTAACACTAAATTGGTTGACCAGATTCGCGTTTTTGGATTCTCACAGTCATTTGGGTGGAGGCCACCGTAGCGTAGAGGTTAGCATGTCCGCCTATGACACTGAACGCCTGGTTTCGAATCCTGGCAAGAACATCAGAAAAAAAACATTTCAGCGTTGGTTATTCGCTACTTATGCTGGCGACATTTGTGAGGTACTATGCCGTGTAAAAACTTGTTCCCTAAGAGATGTTTCACTGCAACAAGCCGTGCGGACTCGGTTGGAAAAAGAAAGTCCCTTTTCAATGAACTTCAGTCTTGAATCGGACAGCACTCATTAAAACGTGAATAGTGTGCTTCTGTTCCTGAATTCGCACAATCACTTGGGTCATCAATGCACCCATCTCCATAATCGAGCGTTTTTGAATATTGGGCCTTAGGGAGGAAATAGCATTTTAAAATTTTTTAAATTTACATAAAAATTATTTTTTGTTAACCCATTTCCCATATAAAAAAAACATGAGACATTTTTTTTTTATTTTATTCTTTTTTCATTAACTAGACATTAAAATAAAGCCCTAAATTAACCCACTTAGTAAACAATTCGCTACTGGCTATCAATTAAAATTAAACTCCAATTTAACAGACACGAAGGGAAAAAATGCTATGGCATTCAAAAATCGCAATAATTTAAATTAGTTTTAATGCAAATTCATTTGTGGTTAAATTAATTGAAACATTATTTATGGCTATGGCTATGGCCTGGTCGCATGGCTGCCCAGCCCCCTCAATAATGAAACGCTAAGCTTTTATTTTCCCATATCAATATCAAGCGGAAATGGCTTTAGTACTTATTTGCAAATTTATATAAAAAATTTGCCATTATAAAAAATCCCCCAAGTCATTGGGAAGTAGAGGAGGAGAAGCAGAAGGGCGATGATAAGTTACACATAGTACTCATTTCCTAAGAGGGAGGCCTTAATGTTTCGGATCCTTTGATGTTCAGTGGGTTTTTTTTCGAGGGGCTTTTGTTTTAATGCAAAAATTACTTGAAATATTTGTTGTACGGCTATATTCTGCTCAATGTTTGTTTGCAGCAGCTTTGGCAAAGTGGATCGATAAAAGCTTCTGAGGTGGAAATATATTAAGGTTGCCCATTTTCTTGAGCCTTTTCAAGTGTTTGGTTGTTTGCATTTCCCATTTGTAAATGAAAGGAAATTCACTCAAATGCATTACAACAGCCACATAACAATCAAATAAAATAATATTTTATTTTATTTCTCTGCTCCTCCATTTTGTCGCAAATTTATGGTATTTTTTGTGATAAATGACTTTTTTTGTAGTAGTAGTAGGCGAAAACATTATGAACACCCACTTAGAAGAGGATTTGATGTTATTGCTAGTATGTACTTAACATAAAACATGTCTGCTGTGTGAGAATACAGCGTGAGGTCAATGAATGGAGACCACCTTTTATACCCTCCACAATAAGGTGGGGATTTAACTAACTTCTGTATTCTGTTAAGGTTCAATGGGTAAAATTGCAAAATTGCCTGCGAACATTCTTTTCAGGGGAAAACTTCTCGAATATGTGCTAACCCATTAAAGTTTAAGCTCAATAATAAGAGACCTCCTTTTCGCCCAAGTGGGCGTGCCACAGTGGGACTCCTCTTTGGGGTAAGGTTTTTGCACGACTGCTATTTCATGTAAACATGGCATTGGGCCTAAAAAGTGTTGCCAATATTAGGAGGGGAGAACCACCGCTGAAATTTGTTCTTATGCTCTCGCCAGGTTTCAAATCCAGGTGTTCAGTGTCATAAGCGGACATGCTAACCTCTGCGCCACGGTGGCTTATAGACTAAACGGGTAGCTGACCATGAATTTGAGTTCACTGGATGGGCAGTTTTGGCCAAATTTTGATATCCTAGCCAGAAGAGAAGTTCAGATGTGAAGGTAAAAAAATGTGAAAAATATGAAAAGTGTCATAGGCACGCTCAATATGTTTATGTTTCCTGGGAGGAGAACATGTCCAAGTCCACCCAATTGTGCATTCGGTGTGCAGCCATCAATGATCTTACGCATCTTCTCGGCTATGACTACGGGTTTAGGATTTCATCGCGTCTTCTGCTGAAACCATATCAATCTTCCAGACCTTCGTTTGCAATCTCTCTTTCTCTCTCACCTTCAGGTCTATCAGTCTTTCTAGTATTTTAAAAAAGATAAATGTGGACAGAGTGATGGGTGGAGGGCATTTGGGTTCAAATCCCGGCGTGGACAACATCGAGGATCGTTGATAAAAACGTGCGTCGTATCATCCATATTGTCATTTTGTTTATCAAGAGATTCCAGAAAATAGGCGAAAACACCCCCTGGAGGCAATTTACGTTGTCCCTTTGGAAAATCGCCGAAAACACCCCTCCAGGATGCGTTGACCTTGTACCTTTGATTGTTCTTTTCACATTACATATCACTCGTCCATTGAGAGATATTTGGGTGGTGACTATCGGTTCTATATCCAAGTTCTTAAATGCCTTCTCCATATCCAGGAAGGCCACCTTGCCATACCCCTTCTGTTGGAGAGACTTCTCTGCCTTTCTCTGGTTTCACTTCGTGGAGGGCCGTCTCCACTCACTTAACTTTGAGGTATGCGTATGTTGTGCCCTGCTGAAGTTCTCCGGTGTCAGACTCTCTCTCAATTTCAGGTTTATTAGTCTTTTCAGTATTTTGAAAATAAACATTGACAGAGTGAGTGGTGGAGGACATTTGGATTCAAACCCCGGCCTGAAGATCATCGAGGATCGTTGACAGAAACTTGCGTCAGGTCATCCACATTGCCAGCATATGCGATTAATTTTGTGCCATTCGTTTTGGGATCAAAAGCATTTCTTTTCTCAAGAGATTTCGGAAAATCGGCGAAAACACCCTCAGGTGGCATTCACCTTGTCCCTTAGGAAAATGGGCGAAAACACCCCCAGGAAGCGTTGACTTTGTACCTTTGATTGTTCTTTTCACATTACATATCACTCATCCACAAAGAGAGATTTTAAATGCCCCCTCAATATCCAGGTAGGCCGCAATGCCATATCCCTCCCGTTGGAGAGACCTCTCCGCCTTCCTTTCGTACCACTTTGTGGAGGTCCGTCTAAACCCATCTACCTTTGAGGTATGCGTATGTTATGCCCTACTGAAGTTCTCCGGTGTCAGTCTCTCTCTCTCAATTTCAGGTTTATTAGTCTTTTCAGTATTTTGAAAATAAACATTGACAGAATGAGTGATGGAGGACATTTGGGTTCAAATCCAGGCGTGAATATCAGAAACAGCTTCAGCGGTGGTTATTCCCTTACTACTAATATTGGCTACATTTGGAAGCCACCATAGCGCTGAGGTTAGCATGTCCGCCTATGACTTTGAACTATGAACGTCCGGGTTCGAATCCTGCTATCGGCTATCACTCATTGATTAGCGAGAAGTTTACCCCTGTTCCTTAATGGAATGTCCATGGGTAAATTTGCCATCCGTTTTTGGATCAAAAGCATTTCTTTTCTCAAGAGATTTCGGAAAATCGGCGAAAACACCCTCAGGTGTCATTCACCTTGTCCCTTAGGAAAATGGGCGAAAACAGCCCCAGGAAGCGTTGACTTTGTACCTTTGATTGTTCTTTTCACATTACATATCACTCATCCACAAAGAGAGATTTTAAATGCCCCCTCAATATCCATGAAGGCCGCAATGCCATATCCCTCCCGTTGGAGAGACCTCTCCGCCTTCCTCTCGTACCACTTTGTGGAGGTCCGTCTCCACTCACCTACCTTTGAGGTATGCGTATGTTGTGCCCTACTGAAGTTCTCCGGAGTCAGTCTCTCTCTCACTTTCAGGTCTATCAGTCTTACCAGTATTTTGAAAATAAACGTTGACAGAGTGAGTGGTTCAGGACATTTGGGTTCAAATCCAGGCGTGAATATCAGAAACAGCTTCAGCGGTGGTTATTCCATTACTACTAATACTGGCTACATTTGAAGGCCAAAATAGCGCTGAGGTTAGCATGCCCGCCTATGACGTTGAACTATGAACGACAGGCTTCGAATCCTGACGAGAACGTCTGGAAAAATATTTTGAGCGGTGGTTATCCTTCCTAATGCTGGCAATATTTGTGAGGTACTATGCCATTTAAAAACAAGTAAAAGCGTGCTACGTTCGGCCGGGCCGAATCTTATATACCCTCCACCATGGATCGCATTTATCGAGTTCTTTTCCCGGCATCTCTTCTTAGGCAAAAAAGGATATAAGAAAAGAGTTGCTCTGCTATTAAAGCGATATCAAGATATGGTCCGGTTCGGACCACAATTAAATTATATGTTGGATACCTGTGTAAAATTTCAGCCAATTCGTATAAGAATTGCGCCCGTTGGGGCTCACGAAGTAAAATAGAGAGAACGATTTATATGGGATTTGTATCGTGCTATAGACCGATTCAGACTATAATAAACACGTTTGTTGATGGTCATGAAAGGATCCATCGTACAAAATTTCAGGCATATCGGATAATAATTGCGACCTCTAGGGGTCAAGAAGTCAAGATCCCAGATCGGTTTATATGGCAGCTATATCAGCTTATGAACCGATTTGAACCTTATTTGACACAGGTTCAAATTTTAGCCAAATCGGATAGGAATTGCGCCCTCTAGAAGCTCAAGAAGTCAAATCCCCAGATCTGTTTATATGACAGCTATATCAGGTTATTGACCGATTTCAACCATACTTATCACAGTTGTTGGATATCATAACGAAATACTTCGAGCAAAAATTTATTCAAATCGGATAAGAATTGTGCCCTCTAGAGGCTCAAGAAGTCAAGACCCAAGATCGGTTTATATGGCAGCTATATCAGGTTATGGACCGATGTAAACCATACTTGGCACAGTTGTTGGGTATCATAACAAAACACGTCGGGCGAAATTCCATTCTAATCGGATAAGAATTGCGCACTCTAGAAGCTCAAGAAGTCAAGACCCAAGATCGAATTATATGGCAGCTATATCAGGTTATGGACCGATTTGAACCATACTTGGCACAGTTATTGGATATAATAACAAAACACGTCGTGCAAAATTTCATTCTAATCGGATAAGAATTGCGCACTCTAGAGGCTCAAGAAGTCAAGACCCAAGATCGGTTTATATGGCAGCTATATCAGGTTATGCACCGATTTGAACTATACTTGGCACAGTTGTTGGATATCATAGCAAAACACGTCGTGCAACATTTCATTCCAATCGGATAAGAATTGCGCACTCTAGAGGCTCAAGAAGTCAAGACCCAAGATCGGTTTATATGGCAGCTATATCAAAACATGGACCGATATGGCCCATTTACAATACCAACCGACCTACACTAATAAGAATTATTTGTGCAAAATTTCAAGCGGCTAGCTTTACTCCTTCGGAAGTTAGCGTGCTTTCGACAGACAGACGGACGGACGGACGGACGGACATGGCTAGATCGACATAAAATGTCGCGACGATCAAGAATATATATACTTTATGGGGTCTCAGACGAATATTTCGAGTAGTTACAAACAGAATGACGAAATTAGTATAACCCCCATCTTATGGTGGAGGGTATAAAAAATGCTCCCCCAGGTGTCGCACTGCGGCACGCCTTTTGGACACGGCTGTAAAAAGAAGGCCCCTTATCATTGAGCTAAAAATTGAATCGGCCATCACTCATTGATTTGCGAGAAGTTTGTCCCTGTTCCTTAATGGAATGTCCATGGTTAAATTTGTCATTTAAACTTCTCTACCAAATTGTGTCCCCTTCGGCACGCCGTTCAGACTCGGCAATAAAAATTAGGGCTCTTATCATTGAGCTTGAACTTGAGTTGTGTCCCATGCGGCACTCCGTTCAGGCTCGGCTATAAAAAGAAGGGCTCTTATCATTGAGCTTGAACTTGAATCGTACAGCACAATGGAATGTTTGTTTGCAGAGTAATAGCCCTACAATCCATTGACGTGCTATGGTTTTTTTCCTCCTTGGGGATAAAGATGACCCTGGTTTGTAACAACCATAAATGGTGGTTGAAGACTTTTAAACTATGCCCCTGAATCCGTAGTCACATAATAGAATTCCCAAATTTCTGTAAAAAATCCCCAAAATCCCCTTAAGTGAGGAAATGAGTGCAAATACTATAATTGGTGGATTAGAGAAAAGGAGATTAAAAAAGAAGACATTGGTAGCAACGTTTGATACCATATCGAGAAATATTTTTGTGGAACTTTTAACCCTTTAAGCGGCTCGCTCATGATCCATTAATCAAAACAGCTGATGAAAATAGTTGGCGGAAATGTTTACTCTGTATAAATATGTGAACTTTGGATTCCTGTCTGAAATTATGGAAGTTTTACAACGCCCCGCAGACGCCCCGGTAGCCGAGTTGGTTACCAGTGCAGGGTACGTGGGTTCGATTCCCGCCAGAAGCCTTGGTTTGTCGCTACTGTGGTATCACAACGGACTTAAAATTGTCTAAGTGAGTCTGTAAAAGACTGCCATTCTTACCAAACCTAACCTGCCACAGACTAACTCCTCAACCAGTTACTGTAGTTTTCTGGTTTTCTTCTCACATACTCGTACCCTAAGCAGCAGCAATTTTGTTGCCAAAGCGTTTATTTTTTGAAGATTTAACACTTAAGACTTATTTGCACAAATATTCTTCGATATGAAACGGATTTTTGCATTATTCCCAGACTATACTCCTGCTGCCATCAAATAGCAAAGAAGATTTTAATAGAATATTCATATACCTTCTAGCCAGCCAAGTTTTCCCCCCCCACTATCATACATTACAAACATTAAGAGTGAGCGTAAGTGTTTATGATTTATGCATCATTTGCATACAAGTGGCACTTTTCTTGTTCAATGTTCATTCCTCATTGTTGTTGTTGTAGCTGTTGTTCGCAGGCATATTCAATGCATTTGCTTGCATCAATGCCATGCCATGTAAGAGGCCTTTAAGTATTCCAAAATGCAGTCCATAGCCGCCACTTACAACAGAATCCCCATGCCAACATCCAAACAAGCGTTTCAAACTGCTACCCTCCTTTCATTTAACCAGCATCCATTTATGGTATTTCTCAGTTTGGTCCGAGCCCCTCCTATTTGCTGGCGCACCCTTTGATGTTTTAACAATATCCGTCCGCGTATTATGGTGTTTCTTTTTTTGGAGGAGATGTTTTCAAGAAAATGGAGATCGTTTTGAGATGTGTTGTGTGTTTTTTTGTGCTTCTTTCTCAAGTTATTGTCACACTTGGTTGGGCGACAAGCTGGATGGGCGTGCTTATTAATGGAGGGCAATATATTGAAAGAATTTAAAGAATTATTATTGAGAATAATGGTTTTTTAAATGGATCATTCAAATTTTCTATTAAGTAAAAGTTGGCTTTAATTGATTTAATTTGATCCATCCATTAGCTCTTTGATATAAATCCTATACTTAAACAGAAACTTCAAGATGCAGAAAAGTCATGAATCCTGCATAGTGAGGGGTTTAGATGAAATTTTATTTGAAATGGGCCGAATCTTGGGAACACACCACCATGGATTCTGTTAAAAATATATACAAAATAAATTTAGTTAAAGAACATAATTTTATTCTACATACAAAACTTCTGTCAAAATGCAAATTTCAAATTTTTCCATGAACATTCCACTAAGGAACAGGGGCAAACTTCTCACATATCAAAGAGTGCAGTCCGATTCAAGTTTAAGCTCAATGATAATTGGCCTACTTTTTATAGCCAAGAAGGGAGAACGGTTTATATGGAAGCTATATCAGGTTATAGGCCGATTTGGACCGTACTTTGAACTGTTGTTGGAAGTCATAAAAAAATACTGTGTGAAAAATGTAAGCCGAATCGGGCGAAAATTTTAGCTTCCAGGGGCTAACGAAGTCAAATCGGGAGATCGGCTTATATGGGAGCTATATCAGGTTATAGTCCGATTTGGGCCGTACCTGATACAGTTGTTGGAAGTCTTAACAGAACACTACATGCCAGATTTCAGTCAAATCGGACAAAAAATGCGGTTTCCATTGGCTCAAGAAGTCAAATCGGGAGATTGGTTTATATGGGAGCTTCATCCAAATCTTATCCGATATGACCCATTTGCAATCCCCAACGACCTACATCAATTGTAAGTATCTGTTCAAAATTTCAAGCGGTTAGCTTTCGTTTCGTTCGACAGCTATCTTAATTTCGACAGACAGATGGACATGGCTAAATCGACTCAGAACGTCGAGAATATCCAGAACATATATACTTTATTGGGTCTTAGACGAATATTTCGAGGTGTTACAAACGGAATGACCAGATTAGTATACCCCCATCCTATGGTGGTGGGTATAAAAAATATACAAGCGTGTCTTGGGGAACATTTTCATTTACATGGTTACAACATTTTTAACTATCTGTCCACCTTACTTACCGTCCATACAAATTATATGGCTTAAGAGTACAGCAAGAAGGCGTTGAGCGCCAATCGACTATCCTTATCATTGTATAATGAATAAGATGTACATTCATTCTTAGAAAGAAGACATTGCAAAATCGTGCACCAATGGTCTCATTATCATAAACACACGTTGTCGAAAATATTGACAACGTTCGCCGATGATTTTGTGAATGTGCGTTGTCAATTTCATGTACCTGTGTTTATAAACATAGTGTACACTAGACATTGTTAAAGTGTGGACACCTAGAGACAGTTTGGAACGTTTCATTCACAAAAAAAAACTGAAAAAAGACGTTGCAAATTCATGCACCAATGGCGTCATTATCATAAACAGATGTTGTTGATAATATGATGACGTGCGACGATGATTTTGTGAATGTGTGTTGTCAATTTCAATTTCCGAGTTCTCAAATTACAGAGCCCACATCTCCCATTTGAAACGGTGAGTTGTTTTAAGCCTCCAAACATTCGACCCAAAAATGGTTCAGATCGGACCATATTTGGATATAGATACCATTTATACCGATAAAGGGTCTAAGGCCCATAAAAGCTTTATATATTTCGCTGAAATTTTAATCAGTGATTGTCAGTAAACCTCCCGCCATCCGACTCAAATATGGTTCAGATCGGACTATAACTATATATATATAGGCTAGACGGATCTGCTGATAAAGGGTCTGAAGCCAATTAAAGCTTTTTTTATTACCGGATTTTGCTGAAATTTAAAACAGTGAGTTTTTGTAAGCCTTCCGACATTCGACTTGAATATGGGTCAGATCGGACCATATTTGGATAAAGCTGCCATAAAGACCAATCTGGTCAGAATTATTTTATGCCTCCCATTATCAGATCGAAATATGGTTCAGATCGGTCAAAATTTAGATATAGCTGTCATATATACCGATTTGTCGGTTAAGGGTCTGAAGCCCACAAAAGCGTTACTTATTACCCGATTTCGCTGAAATGTGAATCAATGAGTTGTTATAAGCCTCCCCCATCTGACCCAAATATGGTAAAGTTCGGACGATATTTACATATAGCTGCAATATAGACCGATCTGCCGATTAAGGGTCTGAAGGTCTAAAATTGGATTTATTGCCTGATGTCGCTGAAAGATTAACTTGTATATGAGTTCTCGGGACCTGAGTAAAATATGATCAAGACCAGCTCCTGTTTAGATATAACTATGGATATAGTGGTGGAGTTATAATATAATAGAATTATTATTAAATCCTTGGTGACGGCTTCCCAATATTCGACCCGGCCGAACTTAGCACGATTTTACTTGTTTTCTATTTCTTCGATTTTTCTCCCCCGTGCAGCGCTGAAAGCTCTGCCATCAGACCATTTGAGGTCAAGACTGGTCCAAGGATGCAAGGATTTTCTTCGAACCAAAGTTGTAAGTCTGTTAGGCTTTGCTAAGTCCCTCCGTTCGGATTCGGCATGAAAAAGGTGGTCCCTTATCATTAAGCTTAAAATTGTATCCGACATCTTTCATTGATATGTGAGAAGTCTTTCCCTCTTCCTTAGTGGAATTTTCATGGGAAAATTTTAATTTACAAAGGCTGTGTGGCAGAGTATTTCGAGGAACAGGACGTCACTCGCCCTGGGGCTGAAGAAGTATGACTTAGGACTGCGGTTTCGTCCTTGATGTTGGACAGTGCGCTGAGAAAGGCAAACTTCTGCGGGATGTGTCTACGTTGAGGAGTTGGAGACGGTCGAGCACCTTTTTATATAATTGACACAGGATATTGTGTGAACACCTCTTTCCGCGCATGAATTCCTACCAGTCCCCTAACCCTCTTGATATTCTGGAGTTCGGTAAAGGCCTGAACCGGCTAGCTGGGCATTACTGTCACCGGTGAGAATTTCTTCCCGATTTTATTTTGTTGTTGTTTTTTTTGCAATTGCCTCAGTAGCTCGACAAATGGCCTGTACACAAGGCCGGTGACCAGTTCGCTTGCCTAGGACGTGACGGTGACTAGTCCAGGCACGTACATCTCTTGATATTCTGGAGTCCGAGGAGAATTTCTTTCCGATTTTATTTTGTTGTTTTTCTTTTTTTTTGGAATTGCCTCAGTAGCTCGACAAATGGCCTGTATACAAAACCGGCGACCAGTTCGCTCGCCTAAGACGAGCCATTCTTGAAATATATATGGGTCGGCAAGTCGTTCGGACTCAGCATTGAGCTTAAATTTGTATTGGATAGCACCCACTGATATAACAGAAGTATCTCCGCTGTTCTCTAATGGAATTTTCTTGGGGTAATTTGCTAGGCAATCCTTACCAACTCTTCTCTTCATCAAAGTCTGTCGCCAGATTGTCTTTCCATGGTGTAACGGTTATTCGAATTTTTCCACCTAAAGTCCCCTTGTACTTATCCTTCATTTAAGTAAATTCAATTTATTTTCAGTGTAACTAACCACTTAAACTCTATGCCACCCAATGCGCTTGATTACCACACAACTTTAAAATAAATTACCCAGAGCTAAATGAAAACAAGAACAAGAAAATCCTATTTTAAATTTAAATAAAGCTCAACTCAAGTAAGCCATAATAACCCTACCCAATTATGATGATTACCTACTGCCTTCCACTCTCTCTCTCATTCTGTCTCTCCATTCCCCAAAAATTTACAAAATATTCTCCTATTTTGCGCTCTCTCAGATAATTACCAGCTTATTTGTTGTATTTTGTTGGAAAGTCTTTCCGCCTTACTCGGTTCTCCTACACCAAGGAGAAAAACGGAAGTGCTTTCCATCGTATATATGTATGTACGAATATACTCTCATAGTGGCTGGCAGGCCCTTGCCTTTTCCATCTTCTACTTCTTCCCCTTCCCCTTCTAATTTTCGTATTTTGAACTCCTCTTTCGTTGTCGGTGAAAGTACTTATAGATGAGTATAAATACCGGATGATTGGGGGTATATACTTACTTACCTACATATACTATAAGCCAAATACGTGGTAGTAGTAATTTACTGGCTTATAAACACACACATCTACTTGCATACACTCACATATACTTGAAAAATTGTTATGTGTGTGTGTGTGTTATACTTGAAGCAGATATATTCGAACAAACTTTTTGTGCGACTACTTCAGTTTTCAGACTGGCTTTAAATTTTTTCCAAAACAACTTTTATTGTTTTTGGCTATGACTTCTACACCAAAGGCGGGGTCAAAGATGGGGGTATTGTGGCTAGAAGTTCTTTAGGAAAGAAAAATTTCTTTGCTTGAAGTCTTGCTTAGTCATTTGATTATATTTACCATAAACATTCCCTAAAGGAACATTGGGAGTGCTGTCTGATTCAAATTTTAAGCTGCATGATAAGGGACCATATGCGGCAGAGTGTCACCACTTGAAGAGAAGTTCTATATCACAATGTTCTATACCACAAATGTCGCTAACATTACTGAGGAGATAGCCATCGCTGAACATATTTTCGGATGCTCCCTATAGAATTCAAACCCAAGCTTTTTGGGGGATGGGGGTATACAAATCTAGTCATTCCGTTTGTAACACCTCGAAATATTCGTCTAAGACCCCATAAAGTATATATATTCTTGATCGTCTCGACATTCTGAGTCGACCTAGCCATGCCTGTCCGTCGGTCTGTCTGTCGAAATCACGATAGCGGTCGAACGTGTAAAGCTAGCCACTTGAAATTTTGCACAGATACTTAATATTGATGTAGGTCGTTTGGGATGGCAAATGGGCCATATCGGTTCAGATTTAGATATAGCTCCCATACAAACTGATCCTCCGATTTGATTTCTTGAGCCCCTGGAAGCCGCCTTTTTTTATCTGATTTGGCTGATATTTTGCATGCGGTGTTCTGTTATGACTTCCAACAACTGTGCCAAGTACGGTTTAAATCGGTGAATAACCTAAAATAGCCTCCATATAAACCAATCTCCCGATTTGATTCCTTGAACACCTGGAAGCCGCAACTTTTGTTCGATTTGGCTTAAATTTTGCATGTAGTGTTCCGTTATGACTTTTTACAACTGTGCCAAGTACGGTCCAAATCAGTCTATAATCTGTTATATCGTCCATATAAACCGATCTCCCGATTTGATTTCTTGAGCCCTTACAAGCGCAATTTTTATCCGATTTGGCTGAAATTTTGCACCTGGTGTTCTGTTATGACTTCCAACTACACTGTGTTGTACGGTCTAAATTGGTCAATAACCTGATATATTAACCGATCTCCCGATTTGACTTCTTGAGCCCCTGACACATCACCTCTTTTATTGCCAACTCCGAAAGATTTGCCGCAAAGCTTCGCCACTTACAAGAGAAGTTCTATACTGAATACGCCACAAATGTCGCATCGTAGAAAGAAGATAGCCAACGCTGATAGCCTCACACCTCACAAATCTTTATACCCTACACCACTATTGTGGTACAGGGTATTATAACTTAGTGCATTTGTTTGTAACACCCAGAAGGAAGAGAGTTAGTTCCATTGATAAGTATACCGATCGACTCAGAATCACTTTCTGATTCGATTTAACTAAGCCCGTTTGTCTGTCTGTCTGTTAATTTGTGTACAAACTAAAGGTCGCAATTTTGATCCGATCGTCTTCAAATTTGGCACATATATACTTTTTGGCATAGAGTCGAAGTCTATTAAAATTGGAAAAAATCGGTTCAGATTTGGATACAGCTCCCATCCGTCCGATTTGCAGTAATAATGTAATAAAATGGTCATTGTGAGAAACGATTTTCCTTGACTCTCGACATTACTGTTGAATTTCATAGAAATCGGTTCAGATTTAGATATAGCTCTCATATATATGTATATTGCTCGATTTTCACTTCTAGAGCCACTGCCAGCGCATTTATTGACCAATCTTCCCAAAGTTTCCTACAACGCTTTTCTCGACAACTTTCACAATATGCTTAAAGTGTGGTCGAAATCGGTTCAGATTTAGATATAGCTCCCATATATATGTTCGTCCGATTTTGAGAAATATTGCAATAAACTCCTCATTTGTTTACCAATTCTCTCGAAATTTGGCAGAAAGGATTTTTTCATTACTTTCATTATAACTGGTGAATTTCATAGAAATCGGTTCAAATTAATATATAGCTCCCATATATATGTTCGTCCGATTTTGAGTAATAATGCAATAAATTGCTCATACATTAACTGATTCTCTCGAAATTTGGCAGGAAGTGTTTTCTTATTACTCTTAATACTACTGGTGAATTTCATGGAAATCGGTTCAGATTTAGATATAGCTCTCACACATATATACCGCCCGATTTTCACTTCTAGAGTCACTGCAAGCTCATGTATTGACCAATCTTGCCAAATTTTTCTACAACGCTTTTCTCGACGACTACCACAATATTTGGGAAGTTTACTCGAAATCGGTTCAGATTTAGATATAGCTGGCACATATATGTTCGTCCGATTTTTAGAAATATTACAATAAAGTGCTCATATGTTAACTGATTCTCTCGAAATTTGGCAGGAAGGATTTTCTCTTGACTCTCGTCATTACTGGTGAATTTCATAGAAATCGGTTCAGATTTAGATATAGCTCTCACACATATATACCGCCCGATTTTCACATCTAGAGTCACAGCAAGCGCATGTATTGACCAATCTTGCCAAAATTTCAACGCTTTTCTCGACGACTACCACAATATTTGAGAAGTTTGGTCGAAATCGGTTCAAATTTAGATATAGCTCCCATATATATTTTCGCCCGATTTTGTGAAATATTGCAATAAAGTTCATATGTTAATTGATTCTCTCGAAATTTGGCAGGAAGGATTTTCTCTTGACTCTCGACATACTAGTGAATTTAATAGAAATCGGTTCAGATTTAGATATAGCTCTCATTTATATATATCGCCTGATTTTCACTTCTAGAGCCACTTCAAGCGCTTTTATTGACCAATCTTCCCAAAATTGTCTACAACGCTTTCTTCGATGACTACCACAATTTTCAGGAAGTTTTCTCGAAATCGGTTCAGATTTAGATATAGCTCCCATATATTTTCGTCCGATTTTGAGAAATATTGCAATTAAGTGCTCATATGTTAACCGATTGTCACGAAATTTTGTTAGGAAGTATTTTCTTAAGACTCCATATAATACTGGCGAATTTCATAGAAATCGGTTCAGATTTAGATATAGCTCTCATTTATATATATCGCCTGATTTTCACTTCTAGAGCCAGCGCAAGCGCATTCATAGCCCAATCTTGCCAACATTTTCTACAACGCTTTCCTCGACGACTACCACAATTTTCAGGAAGTTTTCTAAAAATCGGTTCAGATATAGATATAGCTCCCATATATATTTTCGTCAGATTTTGAGAAATATTGCAATAAAGTGCTCATATGTTAACCGATTCTCTAGAAATTTGACAGAGAGGATTTTCTCTTGACTCTCGTTATTACTGGTGAATTTCATAGAAATCGGTTCAGATTTAGATATAGCTTTCATATATATGTATCTCCCGATTTACACTTCTAGAGCCATTGCAAGCGAATTTATTGACCAATGTTGCCAAAATTTTGCACAACGATGCCTACCACAATGTCTACGAAGTTTGGCCAAAATCGATTTAGATTTAGATGTAGCTCCCATATATGTATATTTGAGATTTTGAGTAATTTGCAATAATGTTGCCATTTGTCAACCGTTGTTATTACAATTTGAACATATTTGCTTTGCACGAAATTTGATACGGGGTGTTTTATAACCCATCTGAAAACATCATCCGAGGTCCACCAAAATTGGTTCAGAATTAGATATAGCTCCCAATTTGTACTCATAGGGTAGGTGTAGGGTATTAAAAAGTCCGCACCGCCTTACTTTTGCCTCTCCTTTCTAATTTTTTTGATGTTTACGGCAGGCTTTCGTCATACCTCACAAACATTGCCAGCATTAGTAAGGAGACAAACACCGCTGACATATTTTTTCTGATGTTCCCGCTTAATTTCGAAAAAATTCTACAAAAAACTAATTTTAAAAACTCGTATGACCATCAGAAACTAAAACAACGTCCCTGTAAGAAACTTCCTCCCTAAGACTTTCGAACCCCTTTTTTAAACACCAACCTAAAGACCTTCTCCCTTTCTCCGTCCCTGGGCTTGGTAGCATACTTTGTACATTTGTATAAACATAACAACCTACCTACATACCCACTTGCTGGTAGTTGTCTGGGAAACATGTTAATTAAGCTTTTAAGTACTAATACTACTGACTATGGAATATGTTGATGTTGATGTTGCTACTCGTTTTCCATCCATCCACCCAAACAACCCAGAGCCAAACATCCCTCTGTCCCTCCCCCCCGCCTATAGAGTTATTGAAATGAGTGCTGTATATTCGATATTCTTGGCTGTTTTTTGCCTTTTGTTTTACTTTACTTTTGTTTTACTCTGTAAGTATATGTGTCTGGGTGTGTGTATGTGTGCATGTATAGAGACCACCTCTTCCTCCCCATGGAGGTTGAGGTTTTAATTTGACTATTGCCAATTAGGGACAGGCACTTTATCGATTGGCAGCTAATGGAAGATTTATTGTTCATCAGTCAGTCAGTCTGCTTCGTGGGCCATTTGGGAGAGCTTGTGGTTGTTGTTTTTTTTTTCTTTGTTTTTGTTCTTTATTCTCCAAGCAATGATGATGACCTCATAGTTAGTTAGTGGATTGTTTTTCACTACAAATGAGTAGATGGATGTAATTTTACATGTAAATTGGTCTGTGAAAGTTTTAAATGCTAGTCAAATGAGCTTGGGATACTTAAAGTTGATTAAGGGGATTTTTTCCACAAAATACCTACTCAGATTCAAAAGAAATTTAAGGCTTATGAGATAAACCAGAAAATTGAACAAATAACTTTAAACAAGCAAGAGCGTGCTTAGTTCGGCCGGGCCGAATCTTGGAGACCCACCATCATAGATTCTGCTTAAAATGTATACAAACTAAATTTAGTTGAAGGGCATAATTTTAATCTACATGCCAAACTTCTGTCAAACCAGCAAAAAATAGAGCTTCTGGGAACCGAACAAAGACATTCGAAAGACCGATTTATATGGGAGCTATATGAGGTTATAGACTGAAAAATTGCGGCTTTTAAGGGCTCAAGAAATCAAATCGGGGATTCGGTCTATATGGGAGCTATATCAGGTTATAGACCGCTTTAGACTATACTTAGTACATTTGTTGAAAGTCATAACAGAACACTCTGTGCAAAATTTTTGCCTAATCGAACAAAAATTGCGGTTTGTAAGGGCTCAAGAAGTCAAATCGGGAAATCGGTTTATATGGGAGATCTATCCGGTTATAGACCGATTTGGACCGTACTTGGCGCAGTTTAAGAAGTCTTAACAGAACATAATATGCAAAATTTCAGACAAATCGGATAAAAATTCGGCTTCCAGGGGCTCAAGAAGTTAAATCGTTGATCTGTTTTATGTGGGAGCTATATCATGTTATGGACCGAATTGAACCGTACTGGACACAGTTATTGGAAGTCATAATGGAACACTACTTGCAAAATTTCAGCCAAATTGGACAAAAATTGCGGCTTATAAGCGCTCATGAAGTCGAATCGGGAGATCGGTTTATATGGGAGCTATATCGCTATATCGCACAGTTGTTGCAAGTTATAATGAAACGCCATGTGCTAAATTTCTGCTAAATCGTACAAAAAGTGCGGCTTTTAAGTGCTCCAGAAATCAAATCGCGAGATCGGCTTATACGGGAGCTATATCAGGTTAAAAATGGATATGAGCCGTACTTGGGACAGCTGTTTGAAATCATAACAGAACACTCTGTGCAAAATTTTTCCCAAATCGGACAAAAATTGCGATTTGTTAGGGCTTAAGAAGTCAATTCGGGATATCGACTTATATTGTGGCTATATCAGGTTAAAGAGCGATTTCGACCGTACTTAGCACAGTTGTTGGAAGTCTTAGCAGATGCTTAAATGCAAAATTTCAGCCAAGTCGGACAAAAATTAAGGCTTCCAGAGGCTCAAGGCTAGGAGCTATATCAGGTTATAGACCGATTTGGACCGTGCTTTGCACAGCCGTTGGAAGTCATAATAGAATACTGTGTGCAAATTTTTAGACAAATCGGACAAAAATTGTGGCTTGTAAGGGCTCAAGAAGTCAAATCGGGAGATCGGTTTATATGGGAGCTATATCCAAATCTGAACCGATATGGCCTTTTTGCAATCTCCAACGACCTACATCAATACCAAGAATCTGTGCAAAATTTCAAGCGGCAAGCTTTAAGCGTTCGACCGCTATCGTGATTTCGACAGAAGGACGGACGGACATGGCTAGATCAGAACGTCGAGGCGATCAAGAATGTATATACTTTATGGGGTCTTAGACGAATATTTCGAGGTGTTACAAATGGAATGTGTAGATTAGTATACCCCCATTCTATGGTGGTGGGTATAAAAATGAAAATCGAACCATCAATGCCTTCGTAAATTGCAAACTGCGAAGCAGGTCTCGTTCAAAATTGCATAAAAATATTAAAAGTCGAATATTCCCTAAACCAGCGAAGAAATTGTAGACCTATATCAAACTTTTTTGTAAGGAATTTTGAGCACTATCCAGCAAAAAGTTTTGTAAATCGCCCACCAAACTTTAGGGGCCTGTAATAAGGCGCCCGGATATCTTAGGGCATTAAAATTTGCACATGATTTCGCTAACCCCTTAGCTCTAGCCAATACAAATTTCGCTATCGAAAGGTGTGCGGACCCTCCCCCTTACCCCTAAAGTACAACCCAATAATAAAAGTGGACCGATCGGGACAATATGGGATTCAAATGAAAAATACTCAGAAGTAGAGTACGAATTTCATATTACAAATTGGATCCCAGTAACTGGAGGGCCGCCCCAACCCCAAAATTCCCTAAAATAGGTTTATGACAATATGAGACTCTAATGAAAGGCATTCTTTAGTAGATTACAAATATAGTCCGGAAGGAGGAAAAGGCTTTATAATTTGTTGATATAGGAAAGGGGCGGATCGGTGCAGATTTGGATATAACTCTCATATATATATTTCGCCCAGTTTTAATTCCTAGAACAACAAGCAAGCGCATTTATTGACCAAACTTGCCAAAAATTTGTGCAACGCTTTCCTTCAACGACTTCCACAATATGTATAAAGTTCTTTCGATATCGGTTCAAAATTAGATATACTCTGCCATGTAAGTATATCGCCCGATTTTCTTTCCTAGAACCACTACAAACGCATTTTTTGACCAAACTTGCCAAAACTTTGTTCAACGCTTTCCTCAACGACTCCAACAATATCTATGAAGTTTGGCCGAAATCGGATCAGATTTAGATATAGCTTTCATATATATGTTCGTCGGATTTTGAGAAATATTGCAATAAAGTGCTCATTTGTTAACCGATTCTCTCGAAATTTGGCAGGAAGTATTTTCTTATGACTCCTAATATTACTGGTGAATTTCATAGAAATTGGTTCAGGTTTAGATTTAGCTGTCATATATGTATGTCGCCCGATTTTCACTTCTAAAGCCACTGCAAGCGCACTTATTGACCAATCTTGTCAAAATTGTATACAACGCTTGCCTCCATAACTATTACAATATCTAAGAAGTGTGGTCAAAATCGATTTAGATTTAGATGTAGCTCCCATATATATGTTCGCCAGATTTTGGGTAATTTGTTGTCATTTGTAGTAACTGTAGTTATTACATTGTGAACATATTTGCTTTACTCGAATTTTGATACAGGGATTTTAATAACCCATCTTAAAACATCCGCCGAGGTCCATCAAAATTGGTTCAGTAATAGATATAGCATTCACTTTGTATTTATAGGGTAGGTGTAGGGTATTATAAAGTCACCACCGCCCGATTTTTGCCTTTCCCTACTGGTTTATAATAAAAATAATAATCTTGTTGTACTGTTATTACGAATAAATAAATGAAATGGAAAAATAAATACTCCATATTGTGACCCCTAATTGCAAGCATAACATTTTTGTTTCCTTTTAAAAAAAATCCTCTGTGAAGTTTATGAATGGTAACCCTGAGCCTCATGCATGAATGGTGTGTCGCAAAACGTCATCTCTGTAATCAAATCTTTACATATCTCTTCAACATTTATGAGGGATATCTACCGTCGGATCATAATCTCAAACGCTTTTGGCAAATTGGTAGTCCTTCACTACGGTGTCCCCTCCATTTTGGTACTTCTTACAATTCAAATCAAACCACTTTCTAAAATTATATCCTTAAGAACAAAATTCGTAAAATTTTTAAGAAAAACTTAAATTGGCTGAAGCAATTTCTTAAATTTTTAGAAAACTTTGTGTTTAAAAATGCAGCTTAAAGAATTTTTAAGAATAATCAAATTTTGGAGAAATTGATCTTTTAAATTCATTGATGGTGGCAACTTTTGTATTGTATACAGCTTTACTATTGAGGAACAAGTTATAGTTTAAGCCTTTTTATACCAAGTTCGTATGTCGTAACGCTTGCGACAGCACATTGTAGAAAATTTTAATATGGAGACTATAACCACCACAGAAAAAATTGTTGATATTCTCGCTGGGATTTGAAACTGGTATTTCGACGTCATAGATGTCCTCCTATTTTTTAATGTTCTCGCTGGGATTTGAAACTTGTCTTTCGGCGTCATAGATGTCCTCCTATGACGCTAACCTTTATACCACCATGGCCTTTTTCTATGTATTAATGATTTTTAATTCAAATTTTACTTCACAAAGAGAGCACCTTAGCACACATAAAATTGTTCCTTGTTTTCCGTTTTATTCCCTTAAATCTTCCTTAGCCAGCAACAACACGTTTATTAATTTTATTTAAATTGATTGGCTTTAAATAGGCAATAGTCTTAATTTGCTTTTTGCTCCAAATTCTGCTAACAAATTTTTCATAGACACTTTGTTTTTGTTATGTATTATAAAGCCTAATCAATTAAAATTTAATTTAAAACACAGCAAGTTTATACAATAAACTACGTACATTTACTTGCCGCAGCTTCAAAACATAAGAAGAAGAAGAATAAAAAAGGCAAAATTAACGGCGGCCAAAGAGCCAGACAGTTAGCCGTCTTAATTCGATGGTTGTTGTATTAACGGATGAATATTGAGCAAATAAAGTTTAGCTGAAGCCAAAGCAAAAGCCAGCTTCCATACACTTGAAGAGGGATCTCTTTCTAACTTACTCTCTCTCTCTCTTTCTCTCTGTAGCTCTCTCTCTCCCCACACACTGGGAATGTAATTGAGTAAACGTTAAATCAAAATGGGCTAAATGAAATTAATGCAACAACAGCAAGACAGTACAGAAATCCACATACATGGACACACACATACACACTGAACAAAATACACAAAGGTGAAAAGAACAAGAAGAAGCAGAAATGTTTCTACTTCATCTGGCAGCAAAAGATAAAAAGTCAAATTGTTTTCATTGGAATAAGAGCAGGGGAAATGGAGAGACTTTATCTTGGATTTCTTTTTATAAGAAATGAAAGAGAGAGAGAGAGAGGGTATACTACTCTAATAGATGACAGAATGAGACAGAGTATTTCTTAGCTAAAAGGAATTTCCCCTTAACCAAAGCCAACTAGAATTTCTGAAGCATACAAAACAGTTTAAGGTACAATATCTAACAGATATTTCTGTTGGTTATCTGATTGGAATGCTGCTTCTCTAGAGCAATTAGAAATACCCCTCTTTTATATTTTCTTATTAAACCTTAGCTAAAATGAAATGGCTTGCTTTATATTCCTCAGCAGCTATCACCTTCACTCTTTATGAAATGAGTGTTAAGGGTAAATATGGCGCTTATTGTGTATGCTGGGCAGCACAAGGGATTGTCATATCTCATGGCTACTCTTTTTGCGAGCTCTGTTCAGATTTAACCATTCAGTTCATTTTGGTACTTTGAGCACAATAAACGTTGTCCGTGTTGCGATGTGAAATACCCCGATGACGTTAACGTTAGTCAACGCAAAAAGAAAAACACAAAACCCCCCACTGGCATGAATCAAGTGTCAAAATCAAAAACGGAACTTTGATAGCAAAAAAACCACAAAAGAAATCAAATCACCTGCATAACGAAAAACACGTGCAAAGTAATAAAAAAAAACCTAAAATAAAACGGATTTTTTTAAACAAAATAACATATTTAAAAAAAAATACAGAAAAAATAAATAAACAGTTAAAACAAAAAAAGAACTTAAAAAAATAGTTCAGTGCAATATCATTAGGAAAACAATTTTTTGTAAGAACAAAATAAAAGTGTAAGACCAAAAGTGTTAAATGAAAAACAAAATTCTATTACGGAAATAAATAAAAAAAGCTTAAATTAACGAAAGTTTTAATAAATAAAAAAAACTAAGCCTAATAATAAGCTTAATCTTTAAGCAGTTTAACAGCCTTAAGCCAGGCAAAACCAAAACCACAAACTGAAGATTTACCATTAAATTCAATAAAAAATTTTAAAAAATAAATAAAAACAACAAATTTATATAAAAAACTATTAAAAATTCAATACCTTGTTTTCCCAAAATTCTACTACCAAAAAGTGAAAAATTAAAAAAAAAAATCTAAAAAATTCTTAAACATGTTTTTATAACTTCATTTGGCTTTCTGCAAACTCTGGACTATTGTTTGTAAACCGCCCAGGGAAATTTTTAACACACCTTTAAAAAAAAGGACAGCGTAAAACAAAAACATTTTGCCGTCGGCAAAATTTCTTTACCCATAACTATGCAAGCCACCAAAATGCGTACTCCTTTTGCCATACAGGAAATTCTTGGTCTAGGAGTTGGTTCAGCTGCTGCGGCTGCTGCCGCCGGTTATCCACATCCCGTACACTTGCACCAGCATCCCGCCGCTGCTGCCTTGCCACCTGTCGTCACCACACCGCCCCCCTCAACTCACAACTCCAGCTCGGGCAGCAATAGTTCCCAACAACATATGGCCGCCCAGCAGCAACGTTTGTCCACCTCATCACCGCCACCGGCCCATACACCCAACGATTGCAATAAC
Source organism: Stomoxys calcitrans (assembly GCF_963082655.1). Classification (NCBI taxonomy): domain Eukaryota; kingdom Metazoa; phylum Arthropoda; class Insecta; order Diptera; family Muscidae; genus Stomoxys; species Stomoxys calcitrans. The sequence goes on along the minus strand of NC_081555.1, from coordinate 24,797,729 downwards.
GCACCCATCTCACCTGCCTCCTCAACAACACCGGGTCGACATCGCGACTCACGCTCCATATCTCCGGATGTGACACGTCTATCGGCTGCTGCTGCGGCAGCCGCTGCAGCAGCTCATGTGCAATTACCTGTTTTTAATCCGGCCAATTTTTATGCAGCCGCCGGTTATGGTGATCATGCTGGACCCTTGAATGTGGCCGCCCATCATCATCATATGACCACTTTGGCGGCAGCAGCTTATCTAAGGGGATTTCTGCCGCCGGGTTTTAGTACACCGCATGAATTTCGGGGACATTTTCAGCAACATTTTGGCACACAATTTGCGGGTAAGTGGAAATAGAATTTTTTCAACCAAAAATTTTGTGAAATGTGAAGAGTTTTGTAGAGAGTTGAAAAGGCCTAAATACCAGCAAAATCGGCCAGGGTTTTAAACTCCAAACTATTGACACCAGTTTTAGGTGTAAAATATAATGATGAAGGTAAAACTTAGAGCTATCTGTCCGTTTAGTTTTTTTTTATTGTTTCATACAAACCATTAAAATAAAAAAATCAAAGATTTTTTTTGAAAATTTGTTTGCAAAATTTGTTATGCAAGGAGAAATCCATTTTCCTTCAAAAATCCCGATTTGTATATAAAATGACTTGAAAAAAATTCTTGACCAATCGAATTTCTCCACGCTTCAAATGCTTTACACAGTCTTACGGGGGAGTCTTTTAATCAATAATTAATTTATATATCAAGACCTCTGCAAAAAGTAGAAACTTTGAAAATGCTTGTTATAAAGTTGAAATTTTGGTTACTTCTTAAATGAGCGCTTAATCTTCGAAAATGACTTTTCAAAGATTTATACAATAAAGTGGGAAAAAATCCAAATTTTTGTCAAAGTTCCATTGAAAATTTGATGTCTAAACTTAAAATGCTGGTAACCCCTTAAATAGGGACTTAAGCTGTAAATGGGCTAAAGACGAAATAATGTTCGTCCAAAAAAAAAAAAATCAATTTTGCCAACATTCAACTCTTTTGCCACTGTGGTGGCGCAGAGGTTTGCATATCCGTATCTGACGCCTATGAAAAGAACATCAGAAAAATTTTTCATCGGTGGTCCTCATCTCACTAATTCTTCCAACATTTGTGAAACTGAAATCGGGGATTTTTTATTTAAAAAGTAAACAAAAAGGTTTAAAAAAATTTTAACAAGTAAAAAGGCGTTAAGTTTTGCCCTGGCGAACTTTGAATACCCACCTCCTGGGTATATATGTCAACCACCTTTCGTCATAATCCGGGGAAAAATGCATAATTTATGCCCCCATAGCAGCTTTATCGAAATATGGTCCGATTTGGACCAAATTCGATACGGGTATTGAGTGGTCTGTTAAGTAGTGTTCAATTTTATAGAACAAAATATTGGTATTTTTAGTAGCCATATCCAAATATAGAAAAAAAAAGCCTAACATAAGTCACTGTGTCAAATATCAGCGAAATCGGATTATAAATTCGCCTTTTATGGGGCCAAGACTTTAAATCGAGAGATTGGTGTAAATGGTAGCTGTATCCAAATCTGGACCGATCTGAGCCAAATTGAAGAGTGATGTCGAAGGGCCTAACACAACTCACTGTCCCAAATTTTGGGCAAATCGGACAATAATTGTGCCTTTTATGGGCCCAAAACCTTATATCGAGAGATCGGTCTATATGGCAGCTATATCCAAATCTTGACCGATCTGAGCCAAATTGAAGAAGAATATTGGAGGGCCTAACACAACTCACTGTACCAAATTTCGGCAAAATCGGACAATAAATGTGCCTTTTATGGGCCCAAAACCTTATATCGAGAGATCGGTCTATATGGCAGCTATATCCAAATCTAGACCGATCTGAGCCAATTTGAAGAAGACTATTGAAGGGCTTAACACAACTCACTGTCCCAAATTTTTTCAAAATTGGACCATAAATGCGCCTTTATGGGCCCAAAACCTTATATCGAGAGATCGGTATATATGGCAGCTATATCCAAATCTAGACCGAACTGAGCCAATTTGAAGAAGACTATTGAAGGGCCTAACACAACTCACTGTCCCAAATTTTTTCAAAATCGGACAATAAATGTGCCTTTTATGGGCCCAAAACCTTATATCGAGAGATCGGTCTATATGGTCGACTGAACTAACACAACTCACTGACCCAAATTTCAGCAAAATCGGATAATAAATATAACTCGGCGGATCGGTCTATAAGGGGGCTGTATGATGATATAGTCCATCTTCGAGCTTAAACTGCTTATGGGAAAAAAAAAGAATCTGTGCAAAGTTTCAGCTCAATATCTCTATTTTTAAAGACGATAGCATGATTCCAACAGACAGACGGACAGACTTAGTCTTAGATTTTTACGACGATCAAGAATATGTATACTTTATAGGATCGGAAATGGATATTTCGATGTGTTCCAAACGATGGTGGGTATAATAAAAAAAATAATAGCATTTATTTCGCTATTAATTGTATCCTGCTCTCTTTTATACACTGAAGTTAGAATTTAACTGAATCATTATCATTTAACAGAAAAAGAATTACTTTTATCCGAACTATGAGTAACTGAAAACTAGGGATAATTGGAACAAAACAGGCCCATTTGTAGCATTTCTCTTATCCAGTAAGAAGGAGTTCCACTTTAGGTTCTCATTTCTTTTGGAACCTGTCTGATTAAGCGGATGTAAACATTCGCATTCGCTGGATCTGGATCTGGATCTGGATGGCATCTTCCCTCTTCTGTTCCCGTGGTATCACAATGGAAAACGTCTAAGTGAGTCTGATGGCACACTGCCACTTAAACCTAACCTAACCTTATCCGGATTAAAATGTACAATCGAGAATCTTGCAAACATTTTCTAACGAGCGAATCACTAAATCGTTACACACAATGAAGTTGAAAACAATAGCATGCGATATCGCTTTTTAGTCCAGTTAATGTCTTGGTACAGGAAAAACATGTCACTTGGCGATATATACCCACGAGAAACTAAATTAGGACCAAACAAAGTTTAAAATTCGATTATGTGCGTCATTAAAAACAGTAAATTCCTTATCTTTCAAGATTTTCGGTCTGTTAGGGTGAAGATTATTTTGATTTCCCTTTCCGGTTTATTTCTATTTCTGATCAAGCTTATTTTTCGCATGCAATGATTCTTGTCGACTGGGATTTGAACAGCCAATCCCACGATATCGAGGCGTATGCTGTCCCTCTGGGCTACACACCTTACTGGATTACAGAAAGCTAAGTAAATACAGTTGAACCTCGAATATCAGGCTTGCTCGGGAACGAGCTTAACATGGAAACCCGAAAACTCGGTTAATTGAGGTTTTTTCTTTATGTGTTTTTTTTTTCTTTTCCATTTTCGAACAAGCACCTTGACCAGTCAACTTTCAATTACTGATTAAGGGAGTCCCGGAATTTTACAGTAAAAAATGACGGATAATAGAGATAAGCACTGTAAATAGGGAAGCATTTTTGTACACTGATAATAAAGGTAAACCACATTTAATAGAAATTCGAACCAAAGGCAAAGAATTCCGATTAACAGATGTTAGCAGTTAATAGAAGTCCAGATAATCGAGCTTCTACTGTTTACAATTTCATGTGTCTAGTTTTTTTTAGTTAGCATCACAAGCAAGAACAAAAAATCTATTTTTAAGTTTGTACCGATTGCAGTAAATAATGTGAAACTAATTAGCGAAACATGAATGCAAATTTAAATCATGCAATATCTACAAACTATCTTACAAAAGAATCGAAAAAGTGACAATTCAGCGAGTAGTGAGAAATTCACTCCCAAATGTTTGCAGGGTTTGGTGTTTATTGACTTTAAATTGAGGTGAATTTATTAAACGAATTCTTCTGTAATCACAACATGTTACTCGATCCCCCATCAGCGACTACAACAAAAAAACACAACATGCCATGTAACTCTGCGTTTCTCTAATTCCGTTACAATTCTGTGAGAGTGGACTTATAGAATGTTTATTTACTCTCGCAACGGTCACTCACGATTCTCTCACAGGTGATTTAGCTGTGTAGGTGAGAGTAATTGGCATGCTCAACCAAGTTCTGGCAACTCTTAAAAATCTTCTTTGAAAAAATGTTTATTTATATTTCCCCCTTTATGTTTCTCAAACATTTATTTCCTCAACAAAATTTCAACTACAATTCTTAGACTTACCCCCCGCCCATTATTAGCACTCGCAAGTGGATCTCAAGCTAATTAGTGCATTTCACACGATGCTCTTGCTATACTTCAAGACGTTGCAGTTGCCTCTTTTTTTGCTATATTTTGCAACTCTTAGACATTTTTTAACCCATCCATTGGGTGTACTTGAACCGAGCACAAAAGGAAATGAAACACATAGACTAAGCCGAACACTCTCCCGCACACACACACACACATTGATACAAAAACATAATGGAAGGCAATGAAAAGGTAACTTTAGGATAAGAAGAGGGGCGCCAGTCACCACTCCATTCAATGTCAGCTGAGGTAAAAGAAGAAAAAGAAAAGAAAGAATATGCCAAGCTTACATAGTATGAAAGTATTTAAACAATAAACATATATTCCCCAAGAGAAACCACAAAGAAATATACTTACTAATTGTATATACACTGAGAAAAATAGTGAAGGGTTTTAAAAACCAAGAAATCTATGCAGCTAGCAAAAACTGAACTGTAACAGTACTTTAAAAACCAAGAAATCTATGCAGCTAGCAAAAACTGAACTGTAACAGTACTTGTAGTACTGAAACCCTTGATATGGTCAACACGGAAATGGGACTTGAAACTAAACCACCGCTGTCAAGTTGGCCCCCCAGGAGTCTTACCTACTACCTCTTAACCCTATCAACTGCCAATTGAACACCAAATGGTCTTTCTCACTTAATATGACTGAAATTTCTTAACTTTTTTTATTATCAATCATATATTTTTTCCAAGTGCACCTCAAAATCCCCCCTCCCACCGCTCACCTCACCTCATATATATATGTATGTTAATGTATGTGTTCTTACAAGTGGGCTAACTTAGCTATCTAAGATGCAACACTTCATATGCAACATTTTAAAGATTAGGGGGGAAGACCACACACAGGGTTTTTGTGTTATTGGGTGGCAAAACCTAGGAAAGCCTACCAGCAGCCACTTAGCTTTGTAACAGAAAAATGTCTTGCAATTCAAGAGGCTGAGGGAGGCTAATGGTAGGGGGCAAAGACCGGTTCCCTTTGTCCCCCTGACCATGTGTCCCATAAGCCTACCCATCTTTTTCGTTTGCTCAAAAGAAATTCTGTTGCACGTGAAAGACACTGTTGCCGTTGTTATTTCGCCTTTTGGTATTGTTGCAAAGAAACAATGACTGAATGACTGCCTGGCTGGCTGCTTGGCTGCCTGAAAGAAAATAAGCTTATAAAGCTTATGAATACATAATATTGTCTTATGTGAATGACTGAATACCTATGGTGAGTGCAATTGTGTGTGTCTGTGCTGGTTGTGTCGATGTTTTATTATCATGCTAAGAATTTCACATTTTATGAATAAGAGCCAACCAAGTGGCAACTCTAATAAGCCTTATGCATTGAAAATCATGCATGATGGCGGTTAGAAAAAGGCAGCCACAAAAAAAAACAAAAACAGTGGAGAGAGGCAGGAAATAAAGGCAAAATATGGCGATATAGCAAAGAAATGAGAAACAAAATGAGGTAAAATGTTAAAAAAAATCGAAAAATTTCTTATAAAAACCAATTTTGTAAACTTTTTATTAAAGAAAAAAAATTGATCAACTTTCCTATAAAAATAAAAATTTTCTATAAAAATTTTGTGAAAATTTTCTACAAAAAAATTTTTGACAAAATTTTCTATTAAAATAAAATTTCGACAAAATTTTCTACAAAAACTAAAATTTGCTACATTCTTTATTAAAACAAAATTTAATATAAAATAAAATTTTGAATTTTTTTTTTAAAAAAAATCAAAGTTTTCTACAAAAACAAAATTTTTTTATCTAAATAATTTTTTGTTTTTTGCGCTCTTGCAGCTCGATATCATATTCAATGATTTCTATTCAAATAAAATTTTCAATAAAAATTAAATTTTTACACAATTTTCAATAAAATGAAATTTTTTACAACATTTTCTAAAAACAAAATTTAAAAAAATCTATTAAAAGAAATTTTTCACAAAATTATCTACCAAAGGTTTTGACAAAATTTTCTAACAACAAGAATGTTTTGACTAAATGTTCTATAGGAACAATATTTTGACAAAAATTTCTAAAAAAACAAAGTTTTGACAAAATATTCTATAAAAACAAAATTTTAATTACTAAGGAATTTGACAAAATTTTTTATAAAAGCAAAATTGTGACCAACTTTTCTACAAAAATAAAGCTTTAAAATTTTCCTATAAAAATACAATTTTGTAAAAATCTTTTTACAAAAATTTGGCATAAAAGCAAACCCTATTTTGACAAAATTTCCCATAAAAACTAAATATTGAATAAAAGTTCCTCTACAAACAATTTCATAGGCCGTACCTTAAAACTAGATCACATAACAATTACCAAACCAAATTATACACTTTTATTCACTTTCATTAAAAGATATGCCAAAAGCCATTAGCGTAACAATTTCCTTATAGTTTATTATTATTTTTGTCTGTTTTTGGTTAACACATAACCGCTGTCATTGAAGCGCTTCCACATGACAACCTCATTATTATCCATATGTTATTTACGGTAGTTTTAAGTTTTAGGCCTCTACGGGTATTTGGTTACGAATTTGTCATATAAATAAACCAATACATCTATACAAACGTCCCAATTAACCACAACCCTTTTTTAACCCTTTTCCATTTTCAAGCATACACAGCCATACCGTCCATTCAACCATTCATTCATCCATCATGGAGGACAAATATTTTTTATATAAAATTAGCACTAAACACACATAAATATGGGTTATACGCACTAGAGGTGTGAACCTTAATCGAATAGGGGTAGCAGGGATTTTGATAAGAAAAAAAGAAAAAGGTGTTGATGTTTTTATTAAAGTATACACCAACACATGTTAAGGCATGAGAATGAAAGGGGGAAAGTGCAGAGAAAGAAATGTTGTAGAAAGAATTAATGACAAATAGCTATTTGTCTATTTTAGAGAAATGAAGATGAAGGAAAGAATTAATTTTAAACTAAATAAGATTACCAAGAATATGCCATAAAGGAAATAATCGGAAACTTTGTTCATATCATTTCCGTTTTAGGTTTGATTAAAATGATACCCAAAACTTAAGTAGTTCGCAATGTTCATAAAAATTTTCTAGCTTAGACAATAGTCGCGGTCCTGGATTGAATTCCATCGCAAAGGGTTTGGTCTGTCTTTGATGTGGTATCACATTGGGCAAAAATTGGCTAAGTATGTCTAAATAAGATCTGCCTACAGGCAACCCAAATTAAGCTAACCAAAATAATGGTGAAAATCTTTAACTTTGACCCACTTGGACAACTTTTTGCCTATTGTGATATCACAGAAGCGACAGACAGACCTAAACCTTTATTGTCTATAAATAATTTTTATAAGATTTGTGACAAATTGCTTCCTTTGATCGAAATCGAATTCACGACCCCTCATATTTTGGGTAGACCAATTTGGTGACCATTAACAAAGTATCAAAAAAAGATTCAAGTGTTATGTAGGGTGTCTTGAGATTTTCCTTCTTTTCTTACATTTTAGTTATTTTGAAACCAAAATTGATACCAAATTCCAAATATTTTTATATTTTTTCTTTTTATTTCTTTTTACTTAAATGTGGCTTCCTGCATTGATATCTGAAAAGAAAGAAATTAAATTAAATAAATAAATTAAGATCAAAAAATAATAATTAAAGCAAGGCAATGCTTTGCGAGAGTTTTCTATTGAATGATGCCGCTTTTTCCCTCTATAAGGCAATAACCTAGAATTGAGCTTTGGTAAGGTAATAGAGGTAGTCTGTTTTTTGCTCACTTAGGCAAATTGTAGTTAATTGTGATACTACAGTAGCAACAGATCAAAGCCTCTGATGGGAATAGAACCCAAGACCTCGATCTAAGGTCTAAATATAAAATATGTGGTGGTAAATACATGATTACTAGGGCAGGCCTCCATGGCACATAGGTTTTCATGTCCTCCTAGGACTTTCAATACCTGGCTTTAAATAAAGGTTAGGTATGGTTTGAGTGGAAGTCTATTTTTTTAACAAAATCACGTTGACCTTTTAAGCCCATTGTGATACCACAGTAATGACCGACCAAACACCGGTGGAAATCGAACCCACGACCGGGCCAAACTTTTTGGAAAATTTTTCATCTGCGTATTTTTTTTTTTTTAATTTCATACCTCTTTTCCTGATTTTTTAAATTCCTTCTCAAATTTCTCTCTCCAATTTGCTCATCAGAACCGCATAATTTGCCATTAATTGAAATCAACTTGATCATTATAATCTAATTTGAAATTTCCTTTGCCACAACAACAATAAGAGAAAGTTTTTTTTTTCAGCCTATTAGGCCAAAATAAAGAGCAAGAAGCAGCAAATGGTATTGTTGCAGTAGGCCAGCAAAGCAAAACATCACACACAATAGTCATAAAGTAATCAAATTATGGTTAGAAAGTTGAAAACAAACATAATAATGTGGTAATTGTATACCTGATGAGTTGATGAATGGATAATACAAGGGGCAAAAGATAAATGAAAGGTATGAAACATAGAAAAATAGGATGTCCGGACTTAACACCTATTGTCTGAGATCTTAAGCCAAGAGCTAGCAGGGAACTAATAGATGATAAACCAAGACAATATGTGAACAATAGACTAAAACCTCAAGAAAAGGCAAACTCAACATAAGGCAGCAAGCAATTCTAAGTCATAACTCTTAGACAGACGGGCAGGCAGACATGGAATATACACAATGGCTAAGGGCAGTAAGCAATTCTGTTGCGTAGCTCTCGGAAAGACAGACATAGAAAATAGATAAAGGCCGAGGGAAGACTAAATGGCTGGCTGGTTGATTCACATGCTGGCATTTTCAAACGCTGGTTTAGATGGGCTAAGTAGACAAATCTTAAAAAAATAGAGCCCTATCACCTCAATCCCCGATATTTTTATTAGTTTGAGTAGTCTCCGTCGCCGAGAGCAATAGAAGAAATGTTCGGCGCAGTTTATTCCTTTACTGATGATGACGACATTTATGAGGTCTCCAGCCATGTAAAATCTCTTAAGAATTGGATTCGCTTTGCAAAAATTGCAAATTTGCTCATGAATTTTCCATTAAGACAGGTGCAATATTATCACATATGTACAGGGTGGCTGATGAATATTGCTACAATGATGAATATTGCTACATTTTTTTTTCGGTGTATGGAATACATTTTTCTTTTATTCATGTTAAATTAAATTATTAAATTAATTATTAAATTATTATTAATTAAATTAATTAATTAATTAATTAAATTAATTATTAAATTATTATTATTAAATAGAAAAAAAGTTATTACATTTTTTTTTGGTAGCGGCTTTCATCAGCCACCCTGTATGAGTGCAGTCCTATTCAAGTTTAAGCTCAATGATATGGGGCCTGCTTTTAATGCCGAGTCCGAACGACGTGCCGCTTAGCGACACCACTTATTAGAGAAGTTTTTTTATGGCTGGATGACTTACAAACCTAGCCTCCACTTGTGAATAACCACCGCTGAAAAAATTTTCCCCATGTTCACACCGGGATTTGAACCTCGGCGATCGGCGTCATAGGCGGTCATGCTAACCTCTGCACCAAGGTAGCTTCCATACAGTGGTTATGCGGTCTAAGTGAGCTCAAACTTTAATCGGACTGCACTCATTGATGTGAGAGAATTATCCCCTACGCCCAGAACGGCCCCCATGCTAGCAATGTCTGCAAAACGTTAGTTTCTAGAACTGCGGTTTGCACTCGGAGATTCTTATTGTGATTTTTTTCTTTTTATTTCTATTTACTTTAAAAATCTATTCTCCCCGTTATCATAAGTTATCTGGTCACTATGATGGAAGAAAAGAACATTGGTATAAGTACATTCCATGTGACTATCGAAGCCAAGGAATAATGCAGATTTTTTTCTTTTCATTTCTATTTACTTTAAAAATATATTATCCACGGTATCATAATGATATCTGGGCGCTATCCGTGTAACATAATAAGCTACGCTACAATCGCGTAGCTTGTTAAAATGTTGTAACCTTTTAAAGACTTTGAATTTCTTCGCTCACACAGGGACATGTCATAAAAGGCACATTTGACAAAATTTGCTTGATATAAAGGAAGATCCTACGATAACATATATGCATACCTGTTTGATATAACTGTTTATTTAGGGGTTCTGATTTGTATTTTTGGACTTCTTATATCATGAAGATATTTCATAAGCTCCATGGGTTGGAGAAAATTGTTCAAATTTGTCTTCGCACTATCAAAATCATGGGTATACACTCTGCTGTAATTTGAAGAGCAACTTTCAGGCCAGTTTGAACATTTCCCCACTTTTTCACTTTCACATTCGATCACTGATTAATACTTTATTACAGTACAGCATACCATCCCTATTACTTAAAATAATGTTCCTTCCTCTAACACGGAATTCACTCTATTAGATTTAATACTAGAAACTCTATGTTGTGTCTTTGGACTCTTCACACTATATCAAGAAGTTTTTTCCGAGCTTCCAACCAGGGTGTACGTTTCCACTTTTAAGTGGTCATTAGGACAGTCTCTGTTGTAATTTTTGCCTGAAATTTTGTTGAGTGCGAAAACCATGCACAATTTCTGAGGCAATGATGACAAACACAGACAAAATTATAAGCAGACCAGCTTCATATGTCTGCCGATCAAGAAGTTCAATTTTCTATCATTGAATTTCATACTATTGATCAAAAAAAGTTCCTAAGTTCCGAGTATACTATTGAAATGTGTCAAACATAATCAAAACTTTTTAAAGCCAACATATTTCCAAACTCCCTCTTTCGCCTAAAGTATATGTAGATCACTTCCTTCTTCCCAAAGATAAAAAACTTTCCCAACTTCCTTCTTCGGAATCTTCTTATCTAGCAACCCTCGTTGTCTAATGCCATTCTTTAACAATCTCCTTTGTTTACCACTATAAACCTCAAAAGGAAGTAAGAGAGAAGGAAAAAAAACCAAACTACACATGAAATCTCTAAAGAATGTTAATGACACATAAACTACCCAACAAAGAAAGGTGCAAATTTGTTTACCTTAAACAACATGCTTCAGCAACCATTCTTGCCATCCATGCTGCACACTATATGCCATGCTTAAACCCTCAAAGCCGATGGCACAAACTGAGAGTGGCAAAAAAGGTGCGAAAAAGTAGGCGTTTGCCTATTTACTTTTGGTAAACATTAGTCCTCCTTCCATAACCAAAAACAGAAAAGTGAGTATCAAGGAAAGTTGTTAGATACTCACAGCTACACTACACCAAAGCAAAGCAAATATGACCCTTAAAATTGTGTTTGGGGAAGAAAGAACTCTAAATATGCCAGCAAGAACGTTAAGAAACCTAAGGTCACCGCTATCTATTGTTTACCTAAAACACACTCTCTTGCGCCCAATCTCAAGTGAGGGCTAACAAGCATTACCCACAAAAACCACAAAATACCAAAAAAAAAAAGGTTCACACTTTCTTTTACTTTCTGTTTTCTATTTTGGCCAAATTTCCAACGAATTATCCTGTTTTCTTTTTCATTTTCAAGTAGAGGATATTTGCTCAGAAAAAAACATCGGCACCATGATGGGCATATTTTGTGTATTATTTACCACACAATATCCAGTGGAAGTGCTTCTTAGACTTCAAGTAGCAATTGCTACTGTTCTTAGCTTAAACCAAGCATAAAAAGGTATCATCACCATCATCATCTTCTAAAATGTACAAACAATTGCTTTGGGTTACTAGAAACAGGGAAAAAGTCAATATTATTCTTGTAATAATCACCCATTTGCACACATGTCACCGGTACAAACCCCTAACAAACCCAATGCCAATATGTTTTGGGCGATTTTCACACTTTTCACTTTTTCTATGACCAGTAGGGTAAACGAAACTATCATTAACTGAGAAGAAAAACATTTTGTGTGTGAATTTGGCCTGTAAATGGTATTTGTCCTCTTCATTGTTGAGCTTAGGGTTTCAATTTTGAAGTATTCCATAGATTTTTTTTAGTATGTCTTGTGACTTTGCCTTTTTCTATTAATTGAGGAAGGACTTACAATGGTTTAAAATAAAATGACCAATTTGGGTAAAAGGAACATTTTTAAAAATAATTGAAAATTCAAAAAAAAAAAATTGCACCCTCCACCATTGGATGTGGGTATACTAACTTCTTCATTCCGTTTGTAACTTGACGAAATATTGATCTATGACCCCATAAAGTGTATATATTATTGGCTATTTAAGTACAGCGGTCAAAAAAAGTATTCATCATTAGCAAAATTGATAATAAATTCACTTATTTTGGGTAATTGAAGAAAATTTAAAGTAAATAAATAATGCAGTTTTATGCAATAGTTTATTTTTCGTAATATGTTTTAAAATAAATTCAAAAAATAAATTTAATTAGCGCAAAAAATGCAATTTTATATAATAACACCAAAAACAGAACAAAAAAAGTATTCATCATTGATGTGCTATCATCAAAGTCAAATTCAAATATTATTTGGGAATCCCCCTTTTCTGTTTTATTTAGTAAAGGAGGCTTTGCCCTTGACAGCAAATATTTAATTTCATTGAAAATATAGTTTTTGTCAAAATGGGTCGTAAGCAAAACGAGGTTTCTGATGAGGTAAAAGTTTTGATAATAAAACACCACAGGAATGGTTTAACTCAAAAAACTATCAGTGAAATATTAAATAGACCACGATCTACTATACAATCCATCATCAGAAAGTGGACAGAAACGAAAACTGTTGACAATAAACCAAGATCTGGTCGACCAAAAGCACTTTCAGTTGGAGATGTGCGTTGGCTAGTGCGGCAAGTTCAGAAAACTCCGAAGACAAATGCGACCATTCTTCGTAAAAACACTATGGAATATTTAGGGAAGGAAGTTACTACACAAACAATTCGAAATACACTCAAAAGGCATAGTTACAGAGGAAGAACTGCACGTAAGAAGCCCTTTATAAATAAAATAAACCGAGTGAAAAGGCTAAACTTCGCAAAAATGTATGTAAAACAGCCCGAATCATTTTGGAAAACAGTCATTTTTGCAGACGAGAGCAAGTTTAATCTTTTTGGGTGCGATGGAAAGGTCATAGTGTACAGAAAACCAAATACAGAGCTTGAAGAACGAAACACAGTTGCTACTGTAAAACATGGTGGAGGTGGTTTAATGGTTTGGGGGTGTATGGCGGCTTCAGGAGCGGGAAATCTTGAAATTATTAATGGAGTAATGGATCATACGTATTACATTGACATTTTAAAGAGGAATTTAAAAGATAGTGCTGTAAAACTTGGGCTTGGTAATAACTTTCAATATTATCAAGATAATGACCCCAAACATTCTGCTTTAAATACCAAGATGTGGATGCTGTATAACTGCCCCAAAGTCATTAAAACTCCTCCTCAAAGTCCCGACTTGAACCCAATTGAACATCTTTGGGAACATCTCGAACGCAAATTGAGAACGCGCAATTTTTCGAGCAAGAGTCAAATGCAACAGGTGATAATGGAGGAATGGACTAATATAGACCAAAATATAACCGCTAAATTAGTCCAATCGATGTCAAACCGTTTAAAAGAAGTTATAAGACGCGGTGGTCGAATAACAAAGTATTAATTTTTTTAAATTATGTTATTTATTTTTTTGTTTTTTTGCAATGATGAATACTTTTTTTGTTTAATTTTTTGTGTTCAGCTGTAAAATGGCCCTTTTTGTTCCAATAAATACTATTTTTTTCTTTAAAAACAATGAAATTGTGTACATATATATCACACAAGCACTACTGCATCATTAGTTTAATATGTTTTTATTCCAATTGTCTTTTGTAGACTTATTAAAAAAAAAACATTGAATGATGAATACTTTTTTTGACCGCTGTATGTGGAAAGCACGCTAACTTTCGATGGAGTAAAGCTTGAAATTTTCTAAAACTACTTCCTATTAATGAAGGTCGATTGGGATTGTAAATGGGGCATATCGCTCCATGTTTTGATATAGCTCCCATATAAACCGAGCTTTCGACTGCACTTCTTGGGCCATTAGGAGGCCCACTTCTTGTCAGATTTTGCTGAAATTTTGCAAAAACCTGATGTAGCTCCCATATAAACCAATCTCACGATTTTACTTCTTGAGCCCGTATAGAGCGCAATTCTAATTCGATTTGGCAGAAATTTTGCACAATACTTCTACTACGAAACCTGCGGTTATGCGCTATATACGGGTATGCTTGTATAAGTACTTTCTTCGTGATCCATTACAGACGACACCGGCATTTGAAACCTGCGGTTTGGCTCTATGGACGGTCTGCTGTTCTATAAACACTGGGCCATTATTTTGTAATTTTTTTCCTTTTATTTCTATTTACTTAAAAAAATATTTTCCTCGAGATTATTGTAGATTTGGTTTATATTTTCTTGCAAGTTCAGATATTTCTTCGCTACGCCTCAGATCGACCACTCTGGTAATCTATTTTGGGAAGTCAAAAGGGTTCCTTCTGAGGTTATTATTCCTTCCTGACTGTGGTGGCATAACATAATACAAGTGATTTTAAAATACCAAATACTTTGACAAATTTGGTAGTCGCACCTGTGTTGCTTTCGACAATCATAATTTTTCGTTCATATAATCCATCCGGCGACCACATTTGCAATAAAGAGTCTACAAAGATATAGTGCGATTATTAATCCTACTTATTGTTAGCTTATCATAGTTAGTGGTGGCATGCGACAACATTCTGATTCCTGGATAAGAACAACGTTAAATCGCCCTGCTATATTAAGAACCACTAAAGGGTTTTTACAATGAGGAAATTTATTCGCCTACATCTGGCCCTGGTTATGGCTTAAGTTCTCCACAACTGTTGCGTTTGCCTCATGATCTATATCTGACAAGAACTCATCCTCCTGGTATGATCTTGCCACGATCAGTTTCATTACACATCCAGACGCCGTTATAAAAGCTCTAAACGCTCTCTTCCCCAAGGCTGCTGGACACTTGTTGTTTCTCCAATCATTTTTAAAACTTGACCAAGCCTTAATTTGCAATATCCCAAATTTTATTTCATGCAGTCTGGAAAATGACATCGTGCAAATGGCGACCCCCATTGCGCTTACACTGATTAAGGCGATTTTTGAAATTCGTGTCCACTCTTTGAAGCATATTAATCTGTATATTAACAATGGCATCGCGTATGTTGTTCTTGAGGCTTCTGGTGACGCGTCTTCAGACAGGTTATCAATCAGCATTTATCAGATGAAATTTAAGGTTTTGATGGATAGACAATCTAACAGTGGTGTCAGAAATTGCTCTAGCAGCTGCGTGTTTGCGAGCCCTACCCCGCGAAGAACTCACAACTGACTGTCTCACCCTTTTGATTTTTGCGAAGCTCTAATGGTTCGCTGAAGTCCATTTTTGAGTTTAGCGACACCTCCACACTCCCAAAAATGTCCCAGAAAGAATTGAATTACGCCTCGAAAAGAGTCTGTTAGAGGAAATTTCAAAGCGAGCGCTGAAGGCACGTTGCGTAGTTACTTAGAATAACCGTTAGAAAAGAAGTTCTTAATGATAGCTATTGGGTTGCCCAGAAAGTAATTGCGGATTTTTCATCACAAATTTTTTCACAGCTTGTGACTCTGTAATTGCATTCTTTCTTCTGTTAGCTTGCTTTAGAAAAAAAGTGTAAAAAAAGTATATTTGATTAAAGTTCATTCTAAGTTTTATTAAAAATGCATTTACGTTCTTTTAAAAAATCCGCAAATCCTTTTTGGGCAACCCAATATGCATGGATGAGACTAAATCGATCTTGTCCTCAAAATCCGCACGAGGTGTCTTCGTCAGAAGCCTTTGGAGATCAGTCGTCTGCCGGGTAGTGGGACCTGGTGCAACCAATTCACTAGTCGAGGTCTCACTAGCAGCCTAATACCTCCACCTTACCTATGGGAAATTTGCGATTCATTCTCAGTACGAGATTCAGAGATATATCTGCGAAGTGAATTAAAAACAAGTCCGCTCCACTCAAATTGCAAATTTTACCCATGAACATTCCACTAAGGAACAGGGACAAACTTCACACATATCAATGAGTGCAGTCCGATTCAAGTTTAAGCTCAATGATAAGGGGCCTCCTTTTTATAGCCGAGTCCGAGCGGCGTGCCGCAGTGCGACACCTCTTTGGAGAGAAGTTTTACATAGCATAGTACCTCACAAATGTTGCCAGCATTAGGAGGGGGAAAACCACCGTTGAAAATGTTTTCTGATGGTTTCGCCAAGATTCGAACCAAGGCGTTCAGCGTCATAGGCGGACATGCTAACCTCCGCTCCACTCAACAGTTCAATAAAAGATAAAATAAAAGAAAAACAAAGATTGAACAGGGCAATGTAGCTACCCAGAGTAGCTATAGATTTTACGTGGACCTATTACGAAATCCAGAGATATTCCTGCGGAACAAATTAAAAACATTTAAGGTTCAATAAAAAAATAAAATAAAAGAAAGTGAAGGAGTACACAATGCGATGTATATACCCTAAGTGGCAATAAAGTTTCCGTGTAGGTAAGGACCTATTACGACATGCAGAGATATTCCTGCGGTTTTTCCGCTCCACTCAATACTTCAACAAAAGTAAATAAATATTAAACAGTGCAATGTAGTAATCATTGCGATGTAGTGGCTGTAGAGTTTCCGTGTAAATAAGTCACTGTTACGAGATGCAGAGATATTTCTGCGCAATGAATTAAAAACACATCCGCACCACTCAAATGTTCAATAAAAGATAAAGTAAAAGAAAAACAAAGATTAAACAGTGCAATGTAGCTATCCAGAGTGGCCATTGGGTTTTTTCGTGTACCTATTACAAAATGCAAATATTCCTGCGGAACGAATTAAAAACAAGTCCACCCGACTCAAAGGCTCAATAAGAAATAAAAAAGTCAAGGATTAAACAGTGCTATGTAGCTAACCTAAGGTTCAATAAAAAATAAAATAAGAAGTAAAGGATTAAACAGTGCGACGTAGCTAACCCAAATGGCAATAAAGTTTCCGTGTAAAAAAGGACCTATAACAAGATATAGAGATATTCCTGAGAAACGAATTAAAGCACGTCCGGCCTATCCAACAGTTCGTTGATAAATAAAATAAAAGGACGAAAGAGGTTAAACAGTGTGTTAGGTAACATTCCACTTTGGAGAACTCTCCCTTCTTTTGAATTTTAGCTCCTAACTTCAAAACTGACTTATGCCTAGAAATCCATGTATGGTTCACTTTTTGGCGAAAAAGGCAAATAAGTAACCCTCTTTACACATCACAAAGTGTTAATGTTCTTCAGTTTTAATAAATACAAATTTTTAAATTTTTTTTCTTTTTATTTCTATGTACTTTAGAGCTCTAAGAACAGAGCTGAAATTAACAGCTCTGCTCCATCTTTCGAAAATGCACTACCAACGATATTCTTTCCCTTATTTTTTGCGAACCTGACATTCAGGTTTGAACCGTTGAGTGGAGCGGACGAATTGTTATTTCGCTCCGCAATAATTTTCCTGTAACTCGTAATAGGTCATTATTTTTGGAAGAAAAAAAAAAAAGTCACTCAAGGATAGCTGCGATAGAGGTATCCATTAGGTGGTTGATGACCTGCGTCTGTTTCCAGTGGAGCGGCAGATCTAGAGCCCGGGAGTAGGCTTAGAATGGACTCCAAAGACCGACCAGTTGCGGTGGTGGTATCAGGCCGTAGCATGTTGTCTGCTTCTGATACCTCGACTGCTCCAGGCTCCACTAGCCGACAGACGACTGGGCAGCAGGGGCTTTTGACAAAGACACCTGGTTCGAGGCCGAACCTATTCTTTCTTCGCATGCCTATAATTTGCCTAGGCCATTGGCCTTCCCCGGCAAACCAACACGCTGCCGCCTAACCTAAAAGGAACCTTTAGAGGTTCCAAATCTTAAAAGTTATGGAAAATACACGCTAGGGAATTTTTTGAGTTTTGCGAATTTGACAACCGAAACAGCCCGGTATATCTTGAACTTGAATAATTGCGAGATAATATAAAAAGTTGTGCATTTCAGAAATCGGACTATAATTCATTATAAATCTAATAAAGAAAGCAATCAAAATCTAACATTTCTTAATATTTATATAAGGAAATTCTCTTCTTTTTTATGTCTTTCTCTGTCTATTGTCTTCTTGCAAGAAGCGATTATAGGGAAATCTCCCATAAAAATGGTAAACTGCTGATTACAAAGCAAATAAACCTCAAGTGGCCCAAAACCATTTCTCAACAGCCTCCAAAAGTGAAGCACTCACTTCCTAGAATTGTTAACATTTCCAATTTGTTGACTATTTTTCTTTGGCACTTTTTCTTGAAGAAAGCCAAACACACCAAGCAACCTGATGTTCTTAGTGTTCCACAACCACCACTAAAAGGGGGAAAGGGCCATGTGAAACAATTTCTAATAAGTTGATCTGCTAACGATGATGATGACAAACTCAAGTATCTTGTCCAAGCAAATGTAATGATCCCATTCTACTACATAGAAAAAAAGTAGCCATAACCAGAAATTAGGACCTTAACAACTGTCAGCCGTTCGCTCATTCAGCAAAACAACTCAAGTGTTAACTGGTGGCAGTAGTGTAGTGGCTAAGGCAAAACAACCTGTGATCGCCAATGTGGATAAAAAAAGAAATTTTTCAAAATTGTGTTGTTTATTTTTTGTAGAAAACCAATTTTCAAATTATCTCTTGAAATGTTTATTTATTTACCTTATAACAACCAAGTGAGTATTAAAAAAAACTAGCCAAGGGACTGACACCGGACTGTAGAAGAAAAAAATTAAAGTATTGTGTGTGGGTTTTTGTTTCGGTTTCTAATTAAAAAATTATTAAGAAAATAATGACTAAAGAGTTTCTCTCTCTCTCAAAAAGAAAAAAAAGAACTACGTTATAAAAATAAAATTGAAATTTATATTAAACTCCTATACTCGTACAACCTTGAGACAACCAAAGCAACCTTTGCCCAAGAAACGAAAAAAAAGAAATCTAACCAAGTGATGTTCTTTTGTATACCCATGGCAAAACCCCTAAAGTAAAAGTGAGCAATTGGATCTCTTAATCTTTGATAACAATCTTTTTCTTTTCGTTAGATAATTACCTTTTGAGTTTAGATTTTGCCACAAGAAATTTTTTTTAGGAAAATATCTTATTTCGTGCCACCATTTATAGCCACTTCCTGCCAGGCAATTATGCCAAAATGTAGTGAACCCTTGAAATCTATTTCCTCAACACCCATTATTCGCTTTACTCCCCATTTTTGCTTTCCTTTAAAAACTCCCCATGTGCTATATAAAGATATGAGTGCTCGTATATGCCAATATTTGGTTTTTATTTGTGAGTTGAGATGGCAACTCGATAATTTGTTTTAGTTATTTTTCAATTAAAATGTAATGGATTTTAAGTGTATGTGTGTATGTGTTGGCATGGCTGTTTATGGTGGGTATAATAAATTTTGTCACAAACATGTAATTTCATTAAATTTTTAAAAACGCAATCTAGCTACTAATTTTGAGCATTTATTGCCTATTACAAAGAATTTTATTGGTATGAGAGAAAAAAGGATATTTTGTCAAATTGTCGTTGTGTAATCGTGGGTGGTTGTTTATAGCTAGGTGGGTAGCATTGAAAGTTTTAAAATTTTTAATCATTTAAGGGAAAAAGAAAAGAATTCAACTGTTTACACATTGAAATTTTCAATAGCATTAAGTAGATTTGGACTTTGGTGAACCGAAATCCATAACTTAAGCTGAATCCAGCACCACTTTTGATATTTCTTAACATTATGAGAATGCCTTATAAAAATAACCTTAACAGATGTCCGCCTTCCCTGACAAAAATATGCAAATTGTGAACATTCTATTAGGGAACAGCTGGGATACTTCTCCCATATCAATGAGTCCTGTCCGATTCAAGTTTAAGCTTAATAATATGGGACCTTCTCTTTATTGCCGAGTCCGAACGACAAGCCGCAGGGCGATACCATTTGGTAGAAAAGTTCCACACTGCAGAATACCTCAAAAATGTGGCCAGCATTAGTGAGGTGATAGCCATCGCTGAATTTTTTTATGTTCTCGCCAGGACTCAGACCAATGCGTTCAGCGCCATAATGGACGTGGTAATCTCTGCGCCACAGTGCCCTTTATGTCTTCTCTTAGTGCCTTGGTCTTGGCCTTAGTCTGAATTCGTGGTATACAGACGGGAAACAACATTCAAAGATTTTTAATGGTTTTTTAGTTTTTGTGATATTGTAGGGTAATTTTTTCTTTTTATTTCAATTTACTTTATTTCTCTAATTTATTTTTCAGCGGTTTCAACGTTAACCCTAAGTTGACGCATTTCTCTCGGCTATGAAGTTTTTTCTTTTTATTTCAATTTACTTTAAAAATTCCCAAACTTATTTGTCAGTAATACCAAAGTTAATCCTGAGGAAACAGAGATAGTCCGATTGGGACCATAAGTGAGTTGAATGTTGAAGACCATAGTGGAAGTCATTGTGTAATATTTCGGCCCATACGGATAATAAGCGCGCCTTGTAGGGTCTCAAGAAGCAAAATTGGGAGATCGGCTATAGATTGATTTAAACCATATTGGACAAGTATATTAAAGGTCATGGGAGGAGCTGTGGTACAAAATTTCTGCCAAGTCGGATGAGAATTGCGCCATCTAGCGACGCAAGAAATCATGATTCAAGATCGGTTTATATGGCAGCTATACCAGGTTATGTGCTGATTTCCACCATACTAAGCACAGTTGTTGAAAGTCATAACAAAACACCTCATGCAAATTTTCAGCCAAATCGGAAAAAAATTGCGCCATCTAGCGACGCAAGAAATCATGATTCAAGATCGGTTTATATGGCAGCTATACCAAGTTGTAGACCAATTACGACCATACGTCGCATAGTTTTTGGAAGTCATAACAAAACACCTCATGCAAAATTTCAGCCAAATTGGATGAGAATTTGCGCCCTCCAGCAAGACGAAGATCCAGGCTTTCTAGATAAAACGATATAAATATTAGAAAGTGTTTTATATCTGGCAGTGATCCTTGGCAGAAAATTCAACTTAGAGAACCACCTTCAGGAGTTTGATGAGAAGGCTCGGGGTGCGAATTAAACTCAATATGATTCATTGAATCTATGGAACGCAATGGGGAAAAAGTATAACATACGAATATTGTAATAGGTTTAATGGAACCGTGTAATAAGTCCAATGTAACCGTGTATATGTCTAATGGTGAAGAAACATACATCTGTAGGTTCACCAAGAAGGCGAAGATTCAGACTTTCTAGATAAAACGATCTGAATATTAGATAGTGTTTAATATCTAGCAGTGATCATTGGCAGAAAATTGAACTGAAAGAACCATCTTCAGAAGTGTGATGAGAAGGCTGACAGTTATGGGTGGTTATGCAGAAGAGCGATAGTCTCGAAGTGGAAACTGAGGATGACTCATTGAATCTATGGAATGCAAATGGGGAGAACGTTCAACATAAGAATATTGTAATAGGTCCAATGTAACCAGATAAAAGGTCCAATGGTGAAGAAACAGACATCTGCCGGTTCACCAGGAAGGCAAAGATTCAGACGTTCTAGATAAAACGATCTGAATATTAGATAGCGTTTCAAATCTGGTAGTGATCTTTGGCCGAAAATGGAACTTAATGAACCACATTCAGAAGTGTGATTAAATGGCTTTCAGATATTGGTGGCTATGCAGAATAGCCAAGGGCACGAAGTGGGAATTGAACTTAAGATGATTTATTGAATATATTGAATGCAATGGAGAGAACGTTCAACATAAGAATATTGTAATAGGTCCAATAGAACCGTGTAATAGGTCCAATGTAACCAGATAAAAGGTCCAATGGTGAAGAAACAGACATCTGCCGGTTCACCAGGAAGGCGAAAATTCAGATGTTCTACATTAAACGATCTGAATATTAGATAGCGTTTAATATCTGGTAGTGATCTTTGATCGAAAAAAAATGGCTTTCTGATATTGGTGGCTATGCAGAAGAGCCAAGGTCAAATTGGGAGGACGACGAAACTTTGGAGCATATCCTAATTTCCGAGAAAAAGGTTTCAACGATTGGCATCATAGATTGTACCAGACTTAAACCGACTTAGGGGCATAGAATGAAAACTATTTAAGGATAGGTAAAGAGCTTAAAATTCCCCACAGAATTGGGCTTTTTGAGGTTTTTGTTTTAAATTAGAAATCTGGTAAGGGCGTGGGTCGATTTGAGTTTCTTCTTCAATCCTATCTATTTCTCTTATTCCATTATTCCAGAATGGTCGCTGGAAGGATTGCCCACCTAACTTACCAAAATCTGATATCAAATATTAAGTTCCCTCAATCCAACTTTTTCGTGATGGATGGTTGTATATCGTTCTCCGGGCTACGGAATATTTTTTTATTTATTGCAACACATTTAATTATTTTTTCTTTTTATTTCTATTTACTTTATAAGATCTTTTACTTACTTTATTTATGTTTTTGTGCTTATAGATTTCTACTGTATTTGCTTAAAATTGTTTACTAATATGCAGAATTAAATAGTGGAAAGACTATATAAACCCTGCTAAAAAAAATTGACCTAGTTCACAAACTCCTAGATTCAAATCCCAGTCTTAGAATTTTTAGAAAAGAAATTTTCAATTGATTCCTTTATATATATATATATATATATATATATATATATATATATATATGATTGTGGGATTTTGCGAGCATGATCTCTTCCATTAGACTATTTTATGAACTTATTTTTGTGTTGGAAACATTTATTCAAGAATAGTATAAGTTGTATTAAAATATTTTAATTAAATTTCCTTAACAAAGTTTGACAAACTCCTTAAACCTCCTCTGTATAAACATCTTAAGTAATTATTTAAAATTACATATATCACTCTCACACCCTTTAATACTCATTTTCGCTACAACTCATCTAGCTACCTACGTATATTGTACTACACCATGAGTGATACAACTTGAATCACCAAAAACAAATGAGATGAGATTTATTTAATCCACTATAAAATAAAACTGAGTTTTACTCTCTTCTTGGTTTACTCCTTTGCTGTCTTCAAATATGGCTAGGGGGTTAAAATCAAACCAAAAAAAAAAACTTTACAAATTTGCCTGTCAAACCTTTTTCACTTTTATTTTTGCACTCAATATTAAACTTGTGTGTGCAAATTGCCACCCTTTATTGCAGGTTTGCTCCTTGCCGAAGTGTATTTCTATGCGTGTGTGTGTGTGGCAAATGTGGTATTGTGTTGTGGAACAAATTACTTTTCGCCCCCCAAAAAGGGTTGTTTTCACATATAGGCTATAGACAAACAACCATCCTTACAAATATGGTACAAGACACAAGCATATGTTTGTACATGTATATGTTTAAATATTTATTAACCCATTAAATTCGTGTTAAATTTACCAAAAAGTCAGATTATTGCATGGGCATAGCGAATTTGAAATAATTGAAGACAATTTTTATGGAAATTTAATTTGAAAAGTACCAGAGTGCGCACTCTTAAGGGTAAAGAAAACTAAAGTTTTACTTAGATAAGATGGAGGGATGCTTTTTAGAGGTTTCTATTCTTACATTTTTGTTCTACGAAGTGAAAATATGGCAGCATATGACATTCTTCGAACTCAATAATGAAGCATATTCAAGGCCGACATCTAAACATTTTCATAATAACAGCTATGGGTATTTTTTAGGAATCCAGTATACCAATCTTCAGGCCAAAATTACCCAAGGATATAGCATTTTCTATGAACTTTTCATTAATAAAGGGTGAATTTCCCTTAAAGCAAAAAACAAAAACACATACCAGAATCGTTTGTGACTATGATAAAGGGTCTCGTTTTACTGAGCTAGTCATATACTGAGACAACGAAGTTTTAATATGGGAAACCATCAATGAAAATCGTATTGAAGTTTTCGACCGCGTTTGAATGGAGCGAGACCTCCATAACCGTAATGTGAAATATGAAAATTAATAAAAATCAGTCCTGAATCTATGTTAAAGGGCCTCGTTCTACTAGACAAGTTGTAAAACTAGACCACATATAAATACATTTTAAATGACAGAAATACTCCTTAATAGCTAGAAAAACCCGTCACTTAAAACCGTCTTGAAGTTCTCACACGTATTTGAATATATCAACATCTCTACGATTGACAATAGAGTTCCACTTTTATAAAAACGAGTTACCTCTTCCGTTTTACTCTACAAATTGCTAGGAAATGTCGATAGTTGACTATTAACAGACACTTTCTTTGAAATGAATCACCTTTTGGTTTAAATTTGAAAAAGTTACTAATTCTATGATTCTGATGACAGACTGACACTTAAACTTAATTAAACCTAACCTATGTCACTTGCTGAACTAAATTCTGCAGATTTAATAACGTTAAACTCAATGTTTCAATTAATCAAGTCACTTATTGGAGTGGTAAAAAGTGGGGCCGCCTAATATTTTTTTCTTCTTATTTCTATTTACTTTATTTTTATACCCACTACCATAGGATGGGGGTATACTAATCTAGTCATTCCGATTATAACATCGCGAAATATTGATCTGAGACACTATAAATTGTATATGTTCTTGATCGTCTTGACAATCTGATTGAATCTAGCCATGCCCGTCCGCCTGACCGTGTGTGGAAATCACGATAGCGGTCGAACAAATAAACACATCCGGTTGAAAATTTGCACTGATACTTCTTTATCATGTAGTTTTTTGGGGATTCTAAATGGTCCATATCGGCTCCGATTTAGATTTTCCAATTTTCATCCAATTTGCATTAGGTGTTCTGCTACGACTTCCAACAACTGTGTCAAGTATGGTTCACATCGATCTATAATGTTATATAGTTCCCATATAAACCGATCTCCAGATTTCACGTCTGACGCCCCTGGAAGCTACAATATTCGTCCGATTTTGCATTAAATGTTCTGTTACGACTTTTTACAACTTGCCAAGTACGGTTCAAATCGGTATATGATATAGCTTCCATACAAACCGATCTTTTGAATTTCCTTGTTCGATTCCTAGAAGCTTTAATTATTGCCTGGTTTGGCAAAAAATTGTTACTTTGAGTAAAATTATGCCCTTGAAATAAATGTATTTTGTGTAAATTTGTAGAAGAATGCATGGCGTTGGGTTCCCAAGGATTATGGAGGAGTACTATTCTCCATGGAATTTTTATACCCACAAACTTATGATAGGGAGTGTATTCATTTTGTATTCCGTTTGAAACACACTGAAATATCCTTTTCAGACCCTACAAAGTACATATATTCTTGATCGCCATAAAATTCTAAGACAATCCATCAATGTCCTCGTATCCGTCCGTCTTTTGTAATCATGCTACCACCTTCTAAAATTGAGACATTGAATTTGCACAGATCCGTAATTGTCAAATACGCATGTGGAGTTCTTGAACGGGCCAAATCGTGAATCCAATTGAATATAGCTGCCACAAAGACCGATCCGATGTGATTGGACGGCACCCATTGATATGAGAGAAGTATACCCTGTTCCTCATTGGAAAGTTTAGGGGAAATTTTGTTAAAGGATAAACCGATCTGCCGATTTATGGTCCCAAGCCCATAAAAGGCGTATTCATTTCGCTGAAATTCGAACCAGTGAGTTGTTTCAACCCCCCGTCATCCGACCCGAATATGGTCGAGATTGGACCCCATTTAGATATAGCTGCCATATAGACAGATCTTTCAATCAAGGATGTTAAGCCCATAACTGCTGCATTTATAAACTATTTCGCTGAATTTGGGAACAGTGAGTTGTATTAAGCCTCACGACGTCCTAACTGAAAATAGTCCGGACCGGTCCATATTTTGAACAGCTGTCATATAGACTGATCCACCAATTTAGTGTCTTAAGTCAATAAAAGCCTTATCTTTTACCCGATTTCGCTAAAATTCGCAACTGTGAATTGTTTTAAGCCTTCCGCCATCTGAACAGAATATGGTCTAGAACGGACCATATTTATATATAGCTGTCATATAGACCGATATACCAATTCTGGATCTTAATCCAATAAAAACCCGATAAAAGCCCGATTTCGCTAAAACTGCGACTTTTATTAGAGTTCTTGGCTGGATATGGTAGTGGAGTCATAATGAAAAAGGATGATGAATATATCTATGGTGGTGGGTCTGAAGAGTTTGGGACCGCCGAAATAAATATATTTTGACTTGTACACAACTTTACATGTAGGTTAACTTTATCCGACTCTCTTTATAGAGAGTCTGCTCACATGGTCCCAAAATGTTAATCCCTTTGTAAAAGCAATAGATGAATGGATCAAATCATTCAGAAACCAGAATAAGTGGATTACTGGTAGAAATTTTTTTCTTTTTATTTCTAATTATTTTGGGGGTACTTTGGGCTGGGTATCCAAAGTTCGGCACCACAAAACTTAATAGTTTCTTACTTGTTTCAGTTTCTTGTTGAGGATGTAGGCTAGCTTTATCCAACAGCACTTACATGCGTAATGGCGTAAGTCAGACATTAAAATGAGATAAGTGTCCCCGCTCTATCTTCATGGGATGTTCATAGGCCATTTTTTAATAGAAATAAAGGTGTGCATCTTTTGGAATAAGTGTTACTTAACCAATCAATTCTTCTTTGAGCTCTACAAAGGTCTCGTGCTGCCATAATGATTTCCCATTTATGTTACGCATATTTTTTTCTTTTAATTCGTTTTACTTTTGTCAAAAGTGTCGAACTCATTGCCGAAAGAAGTGTTAAACTTAGATTCGTAATCTCTCGTTTTTCTGTAAAGAAGAGTCACACAGGCGAATGCTTTTCGGCAAAGCAAGATCTTCTTTGAACTAAGATTTGAGTCGGACAGTGCTTATTGGTGTGAAATAAATCTCCCCGTTGTTCCTTAATAGGAAGTTTGCAGGCAATTTTGTAATAGAGATGTAGGTCTGCAACTGTTACTGTCACTTAATCTGTTAATTGCTTTTGGAGCTCTATAAAATTCCCATGTTGCCAAAATGATCTCTCAATTATGTTATACATATTTTTTCTTTTTGATTCCTTTTACTTTTCTCAAACATTTCCAACTCATTGCTTACTGAAGTGTTTAAACTTATATTGGTAATCGACTTAAATCAATATTGGAAATAAAGGAGTCGCTAAGGTGAACGCCTTCCCGACTCTGTTATTTAAAGAAGGTGCCTTATCTTTGAACTATGTCTTGAATCGGACAGTGCCCATTGATATAAGAGAAGTCTCCCTACTATGCTTTTTTGGGATGTTCATAGGGAATTTCGTTTTTGTAATAAAAGTATGCATCGTTTTTAATGAGTATCACTTAACCATTTAATTCTCTTTTCAGCTCTACAAATGTATTATGCTGACATAATGATTACCCAGTTATGCAGATTTTTTCTTTTTATTTCATTTTACTTTTCTCAAAAATGTCAAACCCATTTCCCACTGAAGTGTTCAAACTTAAATACGTAATCAACAATCTATATCTCCTTATTTTTTTTTTTTGTATTATAATGCCACAACAATGAACACCAATTTAAATAACTTAAATTCATTGCTTATTGATTTCTCTGAGCTTTATTTAAAATTTAATTTTCCTTTCTTTTTTTGCTGCCTCTCACAATTTATTTACACACCTTTTCTTATTTCAATTACCCAGTTTTCCTGCTTTTTCTTTAGACAACAATGCCAACATCAACGTCAACTTCAAATTGAAAACCTAAACCTCTACAAATTATCCAATTATTTAATTTAAGCTTCACTGGCGCTATAAATAAAACTGAATGGCAGGCAAACAACAAAAGCTCTTTTGAAAACACAATACATAACAATCATTAAAATGCAAACGGCAAATATATACATATCTATATATCTGTGTGTGTATGTATGTAAATAAATCTGTAAAGGAGGAAAACTCAAGGGAAACACTAAAGAAGTAGAAAATACTATGGAATTTTTGGGGATATACATGCATACCTTTGACTGAACAAAACTCGTACTGTATATACACACACCATTAAATATATATGTATGTATGTGTATAGACATGTAAACATCCGTTTTGGTTCTGTTAGGTATATAGAAAGCAAAGCCAAAACAATACTAGAAGAAAATTGGAAAATAAGCGTAACATAAAACCAACAACCAACTTACTCACTACAACAATGTTTAGCGGCATGAACTTCGGGGTCCTTAACTTCTTGCCTCTTTCTCTATGGCTCTGGGGTTTCCCTTTTCCCCGTTTCTGCCTTTGCCGCCTTGACTTTGGCGTCGTCGCCATCATCGTTCTGCGCCATGCCAAAGGAACATTATTTCCTCTATATACTTTTTCACATCACTGCCAAGCCAGGGAATAGAATAATAATGGCATAACAACACCAGCTATGGCAGCAGTAGCAGCAGCACTCGAGTATCAAATGATGAATAGCTGAAAAAACAGTCATGCTAGTTAGCAATCAGTAGCTTTGGAAAATTGGCAAGCAAATAGAGCAGAGCAAAAAATGAATCCCAAAGTAAAAAAGAAAGCAAATACTAGAAAAATAAAATACCCGTACTCACTCTCTGTCAAATTTGCCTGTATTGTTTGCTTTCATTTCGTTTTTTTTTATTATTTTCCTTTTTTTTTGCTTCAATTTACCTTTAAACATGTGGATGGTAAATATTTTTTCCATTCATTTCCGTTCCGTTCGCCATTGAACAAGTCCGAGTGATTAATTAATATTAAAGTTTAATCAAATACTTGGTCGCTTCTCTTTTCAATACAACTGAAGTGCAACTCATTAATTAACAAAAAGCATTCACTTAACTTTTCATTGCTAGCAATTTAATATAGCGAGAGAGAGAGAGAGGTTGAGAGAAATGACTAATTAATGGTTGGGAAATTTAGTATGAACTGTAACTAAAGCAATTATCAGGTGAGAGTTGCCAATACTACTACTACTATACTAAATTTCCCATGAACATTCCATTTAGGAACAAGGGATACTTCTCGCATATCAATGAGTGCAGTGGGATTAATTTTTAGGCTCAATGATAAGGGAGGAGCCCGAACGGCGTTCCGCATAGCGACATCACTTGGTAGAGAAGTTTTAACATTTGCCCATAAGTTTTTCATTCAATTTGGCTCAATCATAATAAACCTCGCTTATAAATGCCGAGTCCGAACCAGTTACCTTTTCGTAAAGACGTTTTATATGGCTGAATAACTCAAAAATATCGGTGATAATCACCCCTTATAATAATTTTGGTGTAGTCGAACCCAAGCGTTCAGCGTCATAGGGCAAACCTTTTTGTTTTCACGTAACCAACACTCAGGGGATGTCCCCTATATATGCAGTGCATTGCGTTGGTAATTAGGAAAGTTAAGGGTTGGAGGGGGGAAAGAGGGAAAAAGAAAAGAAAATTCCATACATGAGTGTTCTCCTATACAATTTAGCTCAATCATAAAAGACTCGCTAATAAATGCCGAGTCCGAACCAGTTACCTTTTCGTAGAGACATTTTATATGGCTGAATACCTCAAAAATATCGATGATAATCACCCCTTATAATAAAGGGTGATTTTTTTGAGGTTAGGATTTTCATGCATTAGTATTTGACAGATCACGTGGGATTTCAGACATGGTGTCAAAGAGAAAGATGCTCAGTATGCTTTGACATTTCGTCATGAATAGACTTACTAACGAGCAACACTTGCAAATCATTGAATTTTATTACCAAAATCAGTGTTCGGTTCGAAATGTGTTCAAATTTTGTTCAGCGATGAGGCTCATTTCTGGTTGAATGGCTACGTAAATAAGCAAAATTGCCGCATTTGGAGTGAAGAGCAACCAGAAGCCGTTCAAGAACTGCCCATGCATCCCGAAAAATGCACTGTTTGGTGTGGTTTGTACGCTGGTGGAATCATTGGACCGTATTTTTTCAAAGATGCTGTTGGACACAACGTTACGGTGAATGAACACATTTCGAACCGAACACTGATTTTGGTAATAAAATTCAATGATTTGCAAGCGTTGCTCGTTAGTAAGTCTATTCATGATGAAATGTCAAAGCATACTGAGCATCTTTCTCTTTGACACCATGTCTGAAATCCCACGTGATCTGTCAAATACTAATGCATGAAAATCCTAACCTCAAAAAAATCACCCTTTACTTTCGATATAGTCGAATCCAAACGTTCAGCGTCATAGGGCAACTTTTATTATTTGTATACCCACCACCGTAGGATGGGGGTATATTTTTTTTTACATAACCAACACTCAAGGGTTGTCCCCTATATATGCAGTGCATTGCGTTGACAATTAGGAAAGTTAAAGGTTGCAGGGGGGGAAAGAGGGAGTAGTGTTTATTGATATTTCTCTTAAATTTCTAAATGTTAATGTCGATGGGAAAGACATTAGCCGGAAGTAGATTCCACATACGAATGGTTCGGGCCAAAAATTAATTTTCTCGGTAATGCATGGCTCGGACGACTGGCTAATCAATTACAAACGGGTGTAATTTCCTGGTATGTCTTACATTCTTGGTGAACATCCTAACGTCAGAGATAGGAAAACGAATATCCCTGGAACACACGTCATGAAAATAACGATAGAGCAATAGAACGCTACCCACATTCCGACGATGTTCAAGAGAAGCAATAGATTTGGATACCCTACTGTCCCAAATTAACACAATCGCTCTTCGTTGAACCCGGTCAAATAGCTCCAAGGATGATTTTGTAGCTCCTGCCCATATATGAGAGATATATTCCATCCTCGGCCTAATGTAGGTAGTATAGATATTGAAAAGATCAGAAAAGGTGAAATATTTCTTGCACCGCTTAAGAAAGCCCAAACACTGAATGCTTCTTTCGTATTCACGTATTGGAATACGTGTTTTGATCAACGGACATCACATTGCATCTTCATGCCGAGAACATCAAGAGCATCTGACTGTTCAATATCTATACCGTCGATAGATATCGACGATTGTAGTGGGTCAGTGAATCGCTTGTGGGAACAGAAACAGCACTGCGTCTTCGGTGCGTTAAAGTCTACTCTGTTCATTCTACCCCACTCGGAAATGACCAAAAAATCCTGGGAGAGCGTCTCATCCATAATGCGCCTCCTGTCCACAATTTCTTGAGGACTGGGCCTATGGTCGAATGAATGACACAATCTACTGTCATCGGTAAATGAGTGGACTGGATTCGAAGTCTAACCCAATAGATCGTCTATGAAAATAAGAAAAATGGAAAGGGAAAGAACAGAGCCTTGTGGCACACCTGCGGTCAATGTATACTCATCTGATGAGAACTCATCTACAACAACTCGTATAGTGCGATCTTTGAGAAAGCTCCATATAAATCGAAAGAAGTTATTAACGACTCGAAAGCGACAAGTTTTGATAAAAGTGCACCGTGCCAGACCCTATCAA
The DNA here is from genome assembly GCF_963082655.1 of Stomoxys calcitrans. Classification (NCBI taxonomy): domain Eukaryota; kingdom Metazoa; phylum Arthropoda; class Insecta; order Diptera; family Muscidae; genus Stomoxys; species Stomoxys calcitrans. Next base: position 24,765,960 of record NC_081555.1, on the reverse strand, counting down.
ATGCTTTAGAGATATCAAGAGCCACAACCTAACTCACCAAACTGGTGGATAGAGTGACTCCATCGTTCCGACTAAAATGCAATTGGGTCTTTCGTAGAGCGATTTCTGCGGATCCCATACTGTCTGTCGCTAAGAAGGCAATTGGATTCTAAGTATCTGACAAGATGATGGTTAACCAAACTCCCCATAACCTTGGAGAGCGCGGAGCATATCGCAACATGCTAAAATACGCGCCACACTGGTATACCAGTTATGCAAATGTACAAACTAACATTCTATTTAGGAACAGAAGCCGATTTTTTCATCGATGAAAACTGTGCAATTCAAATTGTAACTCCATAGAAAATAGGATGATAGATATGGGACCGAAATCATAAGTCGGTCACCGGAAGTAGTAACTGCTGCCTTTGAAAGAATCGAAAGAGAGTCAATGAAAATGGGTCTGGCAGTAAATGGAGATAAAACGAAATGGATGGTTTCAACTCCCTAAACGCCTTGTACAAACGAGCAGATAAAGAAAATGGAGAAAGGTGGGAATCACAACTTTGAGATAGTCGGTAACTTTATCTACATCGGCACCGCCGTAACCGAAAGGAATGACATCAGTTTTAAGATAAAGTAAAGTATAATACTGGCAAACATATGCTACTTTGGACTAAGTGGCCAGTTTTGCAACAAGGCCACCTCTCGACAGACGAAGATTACACTATACAAAACACTGATACTACCCGTGTGGTTGTATGGTTCTGAGGCATGGGTACTTGTGAAAGCAGATGAGGCAGTGCTTGGAGTATTTAAGAGTCGGATTCTTTGTAAAATATATGGACCAGTTTGCGTTAATGGAGAATATAGGCGACGTATGAACCACGAGCTGTATGACGACGATAGCATCATAATACAAAGGCTGCTTGGGCTAGGTCAATGTTGTCAGTATGGTTGAAGAAGCTCCAGTAAAGAAGTCTTTTGAAGGCAAACACGGTGGTACACGCAAACCGGGAAGACCAAAAGCCCGATGGAAAGATCAAGTGATGGGAGACACCTTGAAACTTGGTGTCACTGATTTTAAAATGAGCGCAGAAGATCGAAGTGCTTGAAATGCTTTTCTATTGGGTTGCCCAAAAAGTAATTGCGGATTTTTTAAAAGAAAGTAAATGCATTTTTATTAAAACTTAGAATGAACTTTAGTCAAATATACTTTTTTACACTTTTTTTCTAAACCAAGCTAAAAGTAACAGCTGATGACTGACAGAAGAAAGAATGCAATTACAGAGTCACAAGCTGTGAAAAAATTTGTCAACGCCGACTATATGAAAAATCCGTTCTGTTATAGCCAATTAAAGAAGAAGAAGATTTTAATCATGAATGTAACATGCCCATAACCACTTTATCAAGGGAATGGAGTCACCATCTTGTCACTATTTCCATTAAGGCAGCCGCATTATTATTCCTCCTCTAAGTTTGAAAACCAACCTAAATAACCCCTCGTTCATTTGAGCGATCCCAGTTGTTAGATAGCTGAGAAAACATTATTTATCTTTTTTGCCCTTCGTTTATGTTAATTTTTTGTTATATTTCAATTGGGAAGCGCCAAATTCTTTTATATAAACTTCCCTAAAGCCCCGAGGATAGAAGTTTTAGAGATACATCGGTGGCTGCTTGGGCTTGGTCATGTTGTCAATATGGTTGAAGAAGCACCAGCAAAGAAGTCTTTTTGAAGGCAAACACGGTGGTACACGCAAACCCGGAAGACCAAAAGCCCGATGGAAAGATCAAGTGATGGGAGACACCTTGAAACTTGGTGTCAGAGATTTTAGAATAAGCGCAGAAGATCGAGGCTATTGGAACGCTATTCAACGTTTAGCTAGTGGAACAAATGTTCTGTCATAGCCAATTAAAGAAGAAGAAGATATCGGATTTTGATCATGAATGTAACATAACCGTAACCACTTTATCAATGAAATGGAGTCTCCATCTTGTCACTATTCTCATTAAAGCAGCCACATTATTATGCCTCCTTTAAGTTCGAAAACCAACCTAAATAACCCTTCGTTCATTTGAGCGATCCCAGTTGTTAGATAGCCGAGAAAACATTAGTTATCTTTTTTGCCCTTCGTTTATGTTAATTTTTTGTTGTATTTCAATCGGGAAGCGCCAAATTCTTTTATATAAACTTCCCTAAGCCCCGAAGATAGAAGTTTTAGAGATACATCGGTGGAGAAAGGGTTTATACTCAATAATATCCTACTTTGTAGGGTAACATCCCCACAATTTTTACCAGTCATCCTATTACATTGAAATCGTTATCTTTGCTGCCTATAAATTATATTCAATGTAGGTCATTCCTACAACAAAACAGACCAATGGCTTTTTCCCAAAAATTATACTTAACAAACCGAGAACTTGATATACGCTGTATATAGGCCCTTTATGCTTTTCTACCCAACTATTTCTTTTAATAATATGCTCACTACATTTTTTTTTTCTTTTTATTTCAATTTTACTTTTCCCTGCCAACATTTCTGAAATCATCTTATTCATCTTCTTTATAATCCTTAAACCACACTAATAAACACTGTAATACGCTCCACTAATTTTTGCCAGACAACCTATTCTATGGAAGGCGTTATTCTTACTGCCTATTAATGACATTCACGTTTATTTCTTTTATTACCCCACACAAATGCTGCCACCTTTAACGGTTTTCTTTTTTTTTCTTCTTATTTCAATTTACTTTTCATAAAAATACCTATCGAAATTTGATGTTTCCTATAAATGTCCCTCTCCATTACAAATAATTGCTCATACCCACTGTCTCAAAGGGAAAATAGGGAAAATATTGGCTTGTCGCCGAGGCCACGCTTCCTTCCTACCCACTTACTTAACGTCTGCTACCTTTACAACAAGGCACAATAATCTTCATACAATTTTACCTTAATGCCTGCGAGCATTAAAATACCAATGTTGTTGTCAACCATGTCTTTGGCGAAAATATTCCTTGGTATATTTTCCACATTAAATGACGACTTTTCTCATGCCACCATTATTTGAGTGTTTTTCTTGCACTTATTATTCTTCGTAGCAGTCTAAGATGTTTGTAGACATCGCTATTGCCATGGTTGATTTTTATTTCCTTTACTTTTTTGTTATACTCTATTTGGTGGGGTGGAAGGGAAAAAAAGCTCAGACGACTAGGGCGATGATAAAGAAGACTTAGTGTGAAAAAAAAACTGTAAGTAGCAGTAGAGTATAAAGTACATAGTAGCACAGTAATAGTAGTAAAGTGGCAATGGTACTAGTCTCCTAGTGGTAGTAAATACGCTTGAGTATTATTAACGTAAATGCAAAATTGCCAATTTCGAGTGTATTTCCTGTCAACAGAAGTTTCCGCTCGTTTTTGCGCTTCCCTTTTTTATGCCAAACCGTCATATGAATGAAAATGGCACAAGAAGGAAAATGTCACAAAATGTTAAGGTAAACACAAAGTTTTTTTTATGCAAATTACCTAGGGGGTATTATCAGGTTTTTCGAAGGCAATCACTATTTTAATATTTATTGATTTTGCGCTGCTTTGAGGGCCGTACAGAATTTATGTAAATGAATACGAACTTTAGAAAATTCCTTCTAATTGGATACAGTTTTAGAAGTAATCGATATAAGAAAGCTTTTATATAAACAAACTTTGGTTTAAATTTTTTCTTTTTATTTCATTTTACTTTTGAAGGCAAACATTTTCCAATCACCGTGATTAAAATTGCCTTGTAGCTTTCTCCTACACCAGCCAAGTTTGCGTTTAGTATCCCAACTTTTGTATAAACAAACTTTTTCTACAATTTTTATACCCTCCATTCGTCATTCTGTTTGTAACACCTCGAAATATGCGTCTGAGACCCCATAAAGTATATATATTCTTGATCGTCATGTCATTTTAAGTCGATATAGCCATGTCCGTCCGTCCGTCTGTCCATCCGTCCGTCCGTCTGTCTGTCGAAACCACGCTAACTTTCGAAGGAGTAAAGCTAGCCGCTTGAAATTTTACACAAATGCTTTTTATTAGTGTAAGTCGGTTGGGATTGTAAATGGGCCAAATCGGTCCATGTTTTGATATAGCTGCCATATAAACCGATCTTGGATCAAGACTTCTTGAGCCTCTAGAGGGCGCAATTCTCATCCGATTTAACTGAAATCTTCCACGTACTGTTTTGGTATCACTTTCAACAACTGTGCTAAGTACGGTTCAAATCGGTCCATGTTTTGATATAGCTGCCATATAAAGCGATCTTGCGTCAAGAATTCTTGAGCCTCTAGAGGGCGCAATTCTCATCCGATTTGAAATCTTGCACGTAGTGTTTTGGTATCACTTTCAACAACTGTGCTAAATATGATTCTAATCGGTTCATAATATGGTATAGCTGTCATATAAATAGAGCACGCAATTCTCATCCGATTTGACTGAAATTTTGGATGAGGTGTTTTGTTATGACCTCCAATAACTGTGCTAAGTATGGCGCAAATCGGTACATAATCTGATATAGCTGCCATATAAACCGTTCTGGGATCTTGACTTCTTGAACATCTAGTGGGCGCAATTCTCATCCGATTTGGCTGAAATTTTGTACAACGGTTACTCTCATGACCTTTTACATACCTGTCTAATATGGTCTGAATCGATCAATAGCTTGATACAGCTGCCGTATAAACCTATCTTCCGATTTTGCTTCTTGAGACCCTACAAGGCGCAATTCTTGTCCGAATGAACAGAAATCTTGCCCAATGACTTTTACAATATTTAGCATTAATTTATGGTCCAAATCCGACTTTAACTTGATATAGCTCCAATAGCATAACAGTTCTTATTAAAAATTCTTTGTTTGCCTAAAAAGAGATACCGCGCATAGAACTCGACAAATGGTTCGGAGGGCCCGGCCGAACTTAGCACGCTCTTACTTGTTTCTTTTTATTTCATTTTACTTTTGAATACAAACATTTTTCAATCATCTTGATAAAAGTTGAAAAATTATCTGTTTTGCTTTCTCCTGCACTAGTCAAGTTTCCGGTTCATTAAAAATATGTTGTCATGAAAAAAACCCGAAATTCTATCATATTTTTCTTTATTTATTTATGCCTCTAAAGTACTGACAAATACTCGTACCAAGGGTCTGGCCTAACTTAAAAACCAACTTCTGTGTAAGCCAAAAGATATGTGTATAAATACTTCTGTAGAGAACCCATTTCATGCTCAGAGTATGGTTAATTTAGACAAAAAACACGTTCGATATTCATTCAACCATAGACTTCAACGTTGTTCAGCTTTCTGCTCCCTGCCGGTTTTTCCTCATAATTGCTAATAATCCTTCAAAACTAATTAAACAATTTTCTCCTTTTTTTCCTCAGCTGTGGTAGCTATATTTATATATTTTTTCCAACTAGCCACTGGCCATCCTCGGCATCATCACATCATTATCGTCATCATCGTCATCATCATCATCATCATTGCCATCATCAGCATATTATATACACATCAATTAACAATTATGTTTGTTGCTTGCTGTTGGCTTGTGGTCGGCGAAAGTCCACCCCTCTTACATTTTACCAACTAATTGATTTACAAAATTGGTTTCACCAAAGATATTGGCGCAGAGCCTTTTGCATTCATCCATCCATCCACCCATGCCGCCTTGCTTTACTCAAGCGAAACGAAAGGAAAGGAACACTGACCCTTCTCCTGGCATTAACGTGATAAACACTCAATGTATATGTGTCTAGGAGTTTGGCATTGTGTCTCTCTGATTCATGCATACCTTTGTTTGTGGGTATTTTGGGTATTAATTTCATATTCCATATGCCTGGCTAAGGTTCGCATTAAATGGCACGCCAAAAGAATATAGCCTGATACTTCTTTAACTTTGTGGTCATGCGATACTTTAACAAGTTTATTGTTGATTACATTAAATAAAACTGTTCCATTGATGATTTCAAGAGATGATTTCTTTTGTCCTCTTATTGTGGGAAATTGGCAAATTAATTGTTCAATTAAATTTGAAGAATCTGTCAATAAATTAAGTATTGAGGACAGTATGGTTTGGTATTGTTGAATGGAGATGTACAATTTTGGACGATCATATTACACATCAAGAATCAATGAAAGTGTAAAGAGAAAGGCAAGAAATGGAAAACCGGAAATGCAGTAACTAAAATGCCAAAGAAAAGACATACAGCGGTCAAAAAAAGTATTCATCATTAGCAAAATTGATAATAAATTCACTTATTTTGGGTAATTGAAGAAAATTTAAAGTAAACAAATAATGCAGTTTTATGCAATAGTTTATTTTTCGTAATATGTTTTAAAATAAATTCAAAAAATAAATTTAATTAGCGCAAAAAATGCAATTTTATATAATAACACCAAAAACAGAACAAAAAAAGTATTCATCATTGATGTGCTATCATCAAAGTCAAATTCAAATATTATTTGGGAATCCCCCTTTTCTGTTTTATTTAGTAAAGGAGGCTTTGCCCTTGACAGCAAATATTTAATTTCATTGAAAATATAGTTTTTGTCAAAATGGGTCGTCAGCAAAACGAGGTTTCTGATGAGGTAAAAGTTTTGATAATAAAACACCACAGGAATGGTTTAACTCAAAAAACTATCAGTGAAATATTAAATAGACCACGATCTACTATACAATCCATCATCAGAAAGTGGACAGAAACGAAAACTGTTGACAATAAACCAAGATCTGGTCGACCAAAAGCACTTTCAGTTGGAGATGTGCGTTGGCTAGTGCGGCAAGTTCAGAAAACTCCGAAGACAAATGCGACCATTCTTCGTAAAAACACTATGGAATATTTAGGGAAGGAAGTTACTACACAAACAATTCGAAATACACTCAAAAGGCATAGTTACAGAGGAAGAACTGCACGTAAGAAGCCCTTTATAAATAAAATAAACCGAGTGAAAAGGCTAAACTTCGCAAAAATGTATGTAAAACAGCCCGAATCATTTTGGAAAACAGTCATTTTTGCAGACGAGAGCAAGTTTAATCTTTTTGGGTGCGATGGAAAGGTCATAGTGTACAGAAAACCAAATACAGAGCTTGAAGAACGAAACACAGTTGCTACTGTAAAACATGGTGGAGGTGGTTTAATGGTTTGGGGGTGTATGGCGGCTTCAGGAGCGGGAAATCTTGAAATTATTAATGGAGTAATGGATCATACGTATTACATTGACATTTTAAAGAGGAATTTAAAAGATAGTGCTGTAAAACTTGGGCTTGGTAATAACTTTCAATATTATCAAGATAATGACCCCAAACATTCTGCTTTAAATACCAAGATGTGGATGCTGTATAACTGCCCCAAAGTCATTAAAACTCCTCCTCAAAGTCCCGACTTGAACCCAATTGAACATCTTTGGGAACATCTCGAACGCAAATTGAGAACGCGCAATTTTTCGAGCAAGAGTCAAATGCAACAGGTGATAATGGAGGAATGGACTAATATAGACCAAAATATAACCGCTAAATTAGTCCAATCGATGTCAAACCGTTTAAAAGAAGTTATAAGACGCGGTGGTCGAATAACAAAGTATTAATTTTTTTAAATTATGTTATTTATTTTTTTGTTTTTTTGCAATGATGAATACTTTTTTTGTTTAATTTTTTGTGTTCAGCTGTAAAATGGCCCTTTTTGTTCCAATAAATACTATTTTTTTCTTTAAAAACAATGAAATTGTGTACATATATATCACACAAGCACTACTGCATCATTAGTTTAATATGTTTTTATTCCAATTGTCTTTTGTAGACTTATTAAAAAAAAAACATTGAATGATGAATACTTTTTTTGACCGCTGTATGTCGAAGTGAAGTTACAACTATTAAACCTTCTCCTATTTCATAAAGTTTTTTCTTTTTATTTCCTTTTACCTGTGTATTATCTGAAAAGTTAGGTTAGGTTGGTTATGTTTTATTGCCGTACTATGCGTACCAGCTTGGAATCATGATTTCAATGCTCTGGGGTTTGACTATAAAGCACCTTAATCAATTTGACAAAGGTGGTGATGAAGATACATGACGTATAAGAAATTGCAATCCACCATGCCAGTAAAAGTGTTTTAAATGATAACACACACTTGCCCAACTTTTATAAGTTCTTTGCTAAGTTATTGAATATGATCACGAGCTGGATATGTTCGAACAATCATGAAAAGATTTTAAAGATCAAAATAAAAGGCAGCAAACAGACAAGACTTTTAAACGAAGACCTATGTAGTCATAGATGGGTTTTCGGAAGTTTTACACTAAAACGAGGTCAATAGTAGTACACACATATCCCGAATTCAGTAACCTAACCTTTAGTCTGCATACCTTTATTGAAATGTTTAGGTGAACAATTTTTTTCTTTTCATTTCTTTTTACCGATCTAATGGTGGAAATGTCAGTTATGATAATAGCGCTGGCTTAAGTTCCGGGACGCTATGATATTCAGGAAAATAAGAAGGCGGACGAATATGCCAGGTGCCCAATCGCCGGTCTTGCATACGCGTCGAAGATATAAACATGAAACATTGAAAGAACAGGCTTCGTGGATGCAAACCAAGGAATAATATCGAAGTCGCCACTTTTTGCGGAGTTAGTGGAAGTCAATAAAAGGCCATTCAGCACTATGACAGGAATGAAACCAAAGAACTGTGCGATAGGCCATACGATATGATAGCACACATGGTGATTCCGCATAAAGACAATTGTTGTGGCTTGATGTGAGGGTCTACAGGAGTACAGGTTTTCCATATTGGAGATGCTGTTGTTTTTATATGAGCTATCTTGCAATGTATCTTTCGTAGTTTTTTTGTGGGTTTTCGGAAGATTTCCACTAAAATGAGGGTAATACTATAACGGGGATAGCGAAGCCGACTGGGGGTTTGATAGTACACACATACTCCAAATTGAGCAATCTCACCTTTAGTCTGCATACCGTTATTGAAATGTTAAGGAGGAGAAAACATTTTTTTCTTTTTCGATCTGGTTGTGAAAATGTCAGTCATTACATAGCGATGGCTTAAGTTCCAGGATGCTAAAATAAGAAGGAAAACAAGAAGGCAGACGAATATGACAGTGGCCGGTCTTGCATACGCGTCAAAGATATAAACAGGCATCGTGGATGAAAACCAAGGAATGATATCAGGCCTCGAACTCGCCGCTTTTTTTCGGTGCGGGGTTAGTGGCTATCGATTAAAGGTCATTCAACACTATGACAGGAATGATACCCAGGAACTGTAGGCCATACGATATGACAGCGCACTTGGTGAAGCCGCATAAAGATCATTATTGTGTTTTGATGTGAGTGTCTAACGAAGTACAGTCTTTCCATATTGGGTGCAAATATATTTGGACGTGCCGTATAGGCACTTGCTCCCTTCTCTCTGATTTTATTTTGTCTTTGGGTCAGATCTAAAATTTCCTGCATTTTTACTTTGTCACCTGCAGTTCTTTTCTTGCTAGGATATCGCAATGGGCCAAACTGGACTCCGAGTGTATTAAAATTTATGATGGGATAGGCCAAAGTAGCGCTGGAACATCAGAACATTTTTCAGCGGTGTTTATCCCCTCCTAATGCAGGGGACATTTGTGAGGTACTTTGCCATGTAAAAACTTCTCCCCAAAGAGGTGTAGCTCTCCGGTACGCCGTTCGGCGAATATCGAACTCGAAATTGCAGCAGTATCAGCCGACTTATGCTTGAAAACTGCCGAAAATTGGGTTCAGTGTCTGGACTTCTGATAGCGTGCCCGTGGTGGCCATGCAAAATAAATCGAATTCCATACATAATGGCATCGAACGTACTTTTATAAAAATAAAGGAATTCATAGATATCCGCAACCGTTTTTGTCCAGATCTCGTAAACTTAATCTTTTATTTTTGTGAATAACAATCACTTTCGATTTCTGGGGGTTCAGAAATAAACCATTTGCTGTGGCCCACTTATAGACACAAGACAGGACCTCGTTGAGTTTTGCAACGCATTCACTGATATGGACCATCTGGGTAGGAAGATCGTTTGCTCAGAACGAAAATAGGAGCGGACCAATTATTGAGCCTTGTGGAACTTGGGCACTAGAATTGGCTCTGATATTGAATCCTAGATCTGATTGAACCAATTTGAAAGAAGTATCGTTGAAATTGAAAAATCTTCTGAGCTTGATATATAAGTTCTGATAATCAACCAAGTCGAAAGCCTTTAAATGATCTAGTAGGACGAGAAAACTAACATTGCCATCATCAATTTCACTTCTAATTGATTTCGAAACTTCAACAAATGCATACATAAACAACTAAGATGGTCACGAAACCCGGATTGTCTTTCGGTCAACAAATATTCATAATGAAGATATTCGGACATTTGTTTAAGCAAAATCTTCTCGAAAACTTTCGAGTGGTAACATAATATAGAAATTTAACGGAAATCATTATTCGATTTAGGGATTGGGATTATCTTTGATCTTTTCTAAATAGTCAGATGAAACCCGGATTGTCTATCGGACAAAAAAGATTCATAAAGGAAATATTCGGACATTTGTTCATGCAAAATCTTCTCGAAAACTTTCGAGAGTTAACATAACATAGAAATCAGATGGAAATCACTATTCCATTTAGGGATTGAGATTATTTTTGATCTTTTCCCAATTGTCGGATATGCACTGGAAATTACAATTGAATTAAATAAGTTAGTAAAATAAGGTAGAAGGTATGGAACTAGTATTCTAATGAATCTTAGGTCAATGTTATCAAGACCAATAGCATTTGAACTGACTGATCTAAGACTATGTAAAACTTTGTCGTACGAAACAGATCTAAACTCAAAACTGCAATCAACATTTGTGCTTTCCGGAAGTCTATTAGTGTCTTGGTAAAAAATCGAGTCTATACCTAAGTTTGTAATATTAACAAAAGTCTCATTCAATTCGTTTATATCACCATGGTAATTAGAAATTACCTTGGATTTTCCAATACCGATATTGTTTATAAACCTCCACTTGGCTTTCGTGTCTAACGCCAAATAATATTTGGATGAATATTATCGTAATTTTGCATCACTAATGAGTGCATTAACTTTATTTTTTGCCGTGAGGAATTCCTCATGAAATTCAGGCGTTCTAAAACGTTTCCACCTGGAGTAGGCTAGGTCTTTGTTACGTATAAAGCTCCTAATAGTGGAATTGAACCAAGGCGTAGTATCCGATTTCTTCATCTTAGGCCGAATAGGGACTGTTAGATACGTCCAATGTTATGTTGAAGAAAGCTTAATTTCTCATCGACAGATATAAGGTCACATATCCCATTCCAACAGACTTCCAAAATCTTTTCATCTTTGGCAGAATAGTCCAAATTTTTGAAGTCGCGGTACGAAAAATTCTCCACTATCTTTGACACTGTGAAATTGTAAGCCAGATATTTGGTCGTAGAGCGAAATATTGGAAGTATTATTCACAAAGAACATATCTTCACTTAAAACTCATTCACTTTCAGTAATCATCCCTAATTTATTTAATTTAAATCTCTTTTTCCACTTAAACACTTAATCATCATTAATGCCATTTTTTCATCTAAACATCACAACAATACACCCATTTAGGAAACTCCTCGTTTTCAATTCTTCCTATACTCAAACCCCCATAATTGCCTTAACAATAGAGCTCTGGTTAAACCAAAAAAAATCAATTGGCATAGAATAAAATTCATAATTTCCTTAACTATTTCAATCTAAGATGGAATTGATTTGTCAAAAGATTCGCCAAACAATCACCCAAAAGGATTTAAGGAATGAAAAGATATTTACCGCACCTTTACTTCCCTGGAATGGAAACATCCTTTAAAACTGTCATAATACACCTCTCCCATACAAAACACATTCGAGCAAGAAATAAAACTTCAAATCGCAACAATAGAGCAAGGAAAGAACACCGTTTGAAGACTCAAATAATGGCACGTTTCCTTAAGCACATGTGTTGTTATTTTAAACCGAAATACTTCTTACACATCAAGAAGAACGAAAAAAGAGCAGAAGGTCCTTATGCCAAAAAGCGAGTGTTTGCATGTGAATGGCAAACCTATTTCCTTGTAACCAAAATCCTGGCCAACAATAAAGACATACCTTGGCAAGATTTACGATGTGTGATAAGAAGGAAGGAAAACATAAAACCCATAGATTTTTGACAAATGTTTTGAGAAACATGAGTAGACGATATAAGTATGGAGGGATTATGGAAATGTCAATTCTGGGCGAAAAATCAAATGCCGGTTTCATAGGCAAAGGGTTAAAAAGTATTTTGAAGGTGTTGGCTTGAAAATGATTGTAGTAAACAGATTATAGAAATGTTTTGTAATATGATTGGTATTTAATAGGCCTTGTTTTTGTTTTCTGATTTCTTTGCAGATCAAGCCTCTAGGGCCAGTGGAGACTATGCCGCAGCTCTGAATAATAATAACAGCAACAATGACGAGAACTCCCCCAGCAAAAATAGTTCAGCTAGTAGCCAAAATAACAACTCATCCTCCTCCAACAATACACCGAATTCAACGAATAATGCCGCAAATCAGCCAAACACCCCCACCAGACCCACACTATCGCCAGCCGAGCATGCAGCCGCGGCATTGGCCCATCATGCGGCCGCAGCTGCAGCAGCCCACCATGCACACTCGCACTCCCAGCATCATGGCCATCCTATGACGGCGCATCATGCGGCGGCTGCCGCCGCTGCAGCCCATCATCATGCCCATGCCCACAATCCCGCAGCACACCATGAAGCTTTCCTCAATGGTGCAGCCGGTGCAGGGGCAAATGGCCTGCTAGGCCATCACCCAGCCACAGGGCCAGATGGTGTGCTTCTGGGTCCCGCTGGTAGCAGTAAAAAGAAGAACAAACGTCGTCATGGTCGTACCATTTTCACAAGTAATCAATTGGAAGAGTTGGAAAAGGCATTCAAGGATGCCCATTATCCAGATGTCAGCGCTAGGGAATTGCTATCAATGAAAACTGGTTTAGCCGAAGATCGTATACAGGTAAGGTGATAAATTTTATGAACTTGAATTTACGGTCTCACCAAGACAAGCAGCACAGCAAAAAAAAAAAAAAGCTAACAGCAAACATTCAACTTCAATAAAGGAAATACCATGTAAGAAGAAGAATAATTTACAACAGGTTGTTGAACAGCACTGGTAGTTTATTTATAGAGATTGATTGAAACTTCTTACTGGCTGGCCATGCATAGTGTAGATGCTGCATGAATGCACAGGAAATGACTTTCATTTGAAATTCTATTAAGAAACTTTACAACCGTTCAACGTTCACCGTTCACCACCATAAAAGTATAGATTTAGAAAATTAAAATTTACAACTTTAATGATGTCATCAAAAGCCAAAGGCAATAGAAACCAAAAGACTGCAGGATGTTATCATGCAGCTAAAGGGATATATCATCATAAAACAAAAGTCGCTTACTCACTTACCTAAGACTTTGCGTATGGCCCTGAAGGCGTGGAAAAAAAACTGCAATGGTCTTCAGTTTTTTTTTCTTTTTGTAGTTACTGCCTGCTCTCACTTAGGCCACTTATACATAATGGCAAGCTGCATTAAGCAGCCATTATTCAACTCTTCCCTGGGCTATTCACCCATTATAAGCCTTCCTGCCTTACATCCATCATGAAATCAAGAACAATGCCAATCTTTTGTTTGGTTGAGCAGCATGGATGGTAGAATTGCATACATTATGGCGGTGGCAGTGGTAACAAGTTCTCATTCTCATTCTGAACATTGAAAAATTAGCAACGCCTTCGTAAATGCAAAATTTCATGTGTCACAGCCTGAACCCTACTGTGTTTTGCCAATGGAAAAAATGAAATTAAAATTCAATTAACTACAACAATTGCCAATATAGAGGAACTTGCTTGCATCACTGCTGCTGCTACTGCTGCTCGCGGAATGCATACATAGTATGAGTAAAGGGCTGCTGCTTGCTATTCAAATGCTCTTCAATTAAAAATTCCATAGATGCCCGAGAAAGGATTTGCTTTGGAATGATAAGTTTGTAAAAGAAACCCCTTTTTAGCTTAGAGCTGTAAGGCATCCGTAGCATACGCAGTCAAAGAGTTTATTGAATTCAAAAATGCTGCAGAGGCAGACACTCATCATACAAACTGCCGTTTGGGTAGTTGTTTGGAGATTTTATTACCAAAGGGCGTTGTTGTTGAATGACTACTTGCTTGCTTATAAATACACAAACTGCCATGCATACTATATGAGTACAAGTATGTATGCCAAAAAAAAAAAAGAAGTATGGCAAACGTAACGAAAAAATCAGCCATTAATTTGTACATTCGCTCGTCGTAACACAAAAGTTTTGAGTGTTTATTTTTTTCTCAACAAGTTTTCTTCCTTGGCTTTTCTGCTTAAAAAATCGCAATTTTCAAGGATAACTGGAGAGTGCATTGAAAGCTGTTTCCTTTCCTTGTTTCATGCTTAACGAAATACTACAGAAATATAAAAAAAAAAACAAACATGGCTGTCTTCATAATAAAGCAAGCACCAGCAACAACAACAACTACGGTAGTACTATGACATTCCCCCCCTGAAAAACAATGAAGTTGGAAAAAACGCGCCTGTGCAAGTTCAATGAAGAGAACATACATATTTGGTAATAAAACTTATAAGAAATATGTTTGCTTGTATATTGCCTTGTTGGGGAGCAACTTATGGGAATTTAAATTATTAATTTTTTTTCTTTTTACTTCTTTTTACTCGGTGGAGAAAATATTAAATTTGCTTGCACAACTTACTTGAGACAACTGGGTTTGTTTAAGGCACGTGCTCAACTGAGAGATTGAATGACATTGTTCATGATCTAGAATGTATGCCTACGCATACATACATATACATATGTGGCAATGAAGGCTCTTATGCTCTAATTTCGTGCATGAGCATGGCACAAAATAAATGTAAATGATAATCATCACCTTTAGCAGGCTAAGGTTAATTCAATTATGCGTGTATATTTGTAACATATATCATGGAATGATACAAATATCGGTATGATTAATTGCAACTCTTAAAGTGTCCAAATTGAAAGAATTCTTTCCAATGGGGGTTTAGCAAAAATGATTTGACGAATTTAAAAATAATGTAATCTGTCATGTCCACTATGGCCTGGCACCCTAATAATGCGGATCGTGTCATCCTCAGGAAAGGCTTTAATATCCTTCTTACACTGTTAGTGACCTTACCGTGCTGGTTTGTCATTGCCCTGATGGCAACTGTCCGTAAAGAGGTTTGCACTTGACGTTCTCGCGCTAATACCAAACCACCTCACGCATTCCGTGATTGTTCGGATCTCCCTTCTGCAGGACAGTATTCGGGCCAGGCAGTCGAAAACAGATCTCAGACCCTGGATTCTCATTGTAGACCCTTAGGTCACTCTGTTCTTTAGCTTTAATTCATCTGTATAGCTTGAACTTCCAGATGGTAATACCAGTGTGTAGTCAATCCAAGATTGTGCCGGTGGCGGCAGTGCCTCGCTGCTCCTTAAGTATCCGAGCGAATAGCAGGTTTATTACACTAAGCTATGAGAACCTTCAATAGCAGTGATGAATTATTCTACCCCATTTTTAAATAATGTAATCAGATCTATTGGAGGCCACCGTAGCGCAGAGGTTAGCAAGTCCGCCTATGACGCTGAAGGCCCGGGTTCGAATCCTGACGAATCCCCTTCTAATGCTGGCGACATTTGTGAGGTACTAGGCCATGTAAAAACTGCCCAAATGTTGTCGCATTGCGGCACGCCGTTCGGACTTGGCTATAAAAAAGGGAGGTCCGTTATCATTGAGCTAAAACTTAAATCGGACTGCACGCATTGATATGTGCGAAGTTTGCCCCTGTTCCTTAATGAAATGTTCATGGGCAAATTTGCATTTGCATTCGCAATCAGATCTATTTAGAATTCTATACGAGTTGTACTAGACTAAAAGTCCATGCTGGCTTTGGAGTATAATCTAAAGAACTGGCGCTGGACATGTTGGGAACATGACGTAGATCCTGCCAAGTGAAGCATATAAAACATAATACCAGGATGACAGTGGACATAAATATCTTCTCAGACTCTCAAGTTGCCATTCAATTTCTAGGAAATGCCCTCGATTGTCGCTGAACTCTCAACGCGGTTGCGGACCTGTTTAAATTTCACCTGTTCAGGTTGCCAGACTATAGAGCCACGCCACACGCCCTGTCTGCATTTCAAGGGGAACTGATATTTGTGGTTATGCTGTAGTACCTGGAAGCAAGTGCCTCCAGATATAGCCCAAAGGTCAATAGATCAAGTCAAAGCGCTTGACAAGGTGTTAGTTGTCTTAGTGACAACTTTCGCAAATGTGAGAAATTCTTAGACAGTATTCTTGGTCGATTCTATTATGGAAACCAGAGAGTAGTGGGAAAAGTTTTATATACAATATATATATATATATATTTTTTTTTATTGAAAATGCATTATGCATGTAAAGATGGCCGTCGCCTCTCGCCATATGCCGGGCTCCGTTTTTACGGGATAAAAATCCACTTTATCTCTGGGGATATATATATACCACCTGGGCACCGCTCTCTCTTTACTTCGAGGTGAGTCTCTTTGTGGCACTTACACCAAACGTCTTAGTGATCCTGCGCTCAGATGCTCTCTTCATATAACAGTCGCTATAACATTTACGTCACTTCAAGGTCTCTTTTTGTTGACCTGAGTATCTCTTCGTTGTAAGGTTTTATGCTCTTATTTTACCGATTTTCTCTTCTTGTCGCGCCCGGTGTCGCCCCAGCGGAAGACTGTGGTCTGCATCATCCACCACCACCACTTCTTCTTCTTAGATGCAGAATTGTGAGCTGCATTTTCCCATTCTGTGTAGGTACTCACAGAAGTATCCGTGTCCAGATATTGCCTACGTCACGTAGAAGTTTAAGTCGTTTTTCTTTCTTAATGATCCATTGTTGTATGTCGGGTATGAGCTAAAAGGTCCATCTGCTCTGTCAGAAATTTCTCATGTTCCTCATCAGTGAGTTGTATGCATTTCATAGAGGTTCTTTCGCAATTTGAAGCCCTCACACCTAAAGATTTCTGATGATGACCTCCCTCCTTACCAAGGTGTCGAAACGCATCAAATTATGGTTGGTGTGATATATCTCGTGTGGCATTCATTTTTCCATTGTATAACAATTTTCGATCATTAAGCTCCTCTCGAAAAAGAAATTAATACATCATTAGAAAACTGAACTTCGTCCTAACGGGCAAATAAAATTAGACGGCTGTTACAAAATAAGGATGACTGTAAACGGCTGTAACCAAAATAAGGATGACTCTCCAGGGTTAAAGCCTTTCTTGACGTCCAGCGTTGCTAGCAGGATAATGGATTTGCTACGAGGGTGCAGCCGTTGGCCTACTTCCACAACCTCAACTACATCCTTCAGGGGCCCTATTGTCGACTTCCCTGTGGGGAAGCCATGTTGCCGTCTCAAGAGTTCTCCTCCTGCTGCGATTGCTTTCGCGAGACTACATACACAGTGGCCTGTAAGATGATGGCGATTCTGGATCAACTTTCTCCTCGCTGAATAAACTAGATTTTGTTGTTTTCATGCATCTGGGAATATTTATTCCTTCTGACGGACATTTGTTACAGATGTCCAAAGTCATTTCTGGCCATTTCTCGGCGATGACCGGCGATGACCCATCGATAAGTATATGGATCGGCTTAGAATCACTTCCTGATTCGATTTAGCTATGTCCGTCTGTCTGTCTGTCCATGTATTCTTGTAATCAAGGTACAGGCCGCATTTGTTGTCCGATTTTCACAAAATTTTGAATAAGTCTCTTCTTTGGTCCAAGGGCGAACGCTATTGATTTAGAGAAAAAATCGGTCCAGATTTAGATATAGCTCCCATATATATCTTTCATCTGATATGCCCTTTTAAAGCTGTAGGAGCCACAATTTTGGTCCGATCCTTACAAAATTTGGCACAAAGCGTTTTTTTTTTGACGTCCCAATATGTGCGCAAAATTACATTGAAATCGGTCCAGATTTAGATATGGCTCCCATATATATCTTTCATCCGATATGCCCTTTTAAAGCTGTAGGAGTCACAATTTTAGTTTCATCCTTACAAAATTTGGCACAAAGTGTTTTTTTTTTGACGTCCCAATATGTGTGCAAAATTTCATCTGAATCGGATCAGATTTATATATAGCTCCCATATATATCTTTCATCCGATAAGGTATTTTAAGGCTGTAGAAGGCACAATTTTGGTCCGATCCTTACAAAATTTGGCACAGTGTTTCATTTAACTTGCCAATATGTGTGTAAAATTTCATTGAAATCGGTCCAGATTTAGGTATATCTCCCATATATATCTTTCATCCGATGTGTCCTTTTAAAACTGTAGAAGCCACAATTGTGGTCCGATCTTTACCAAATTTAGCATGAGATGTTTCGTTTGACGTCTTAATACGTGTGCAAAATTTCATCTAAATCGGTTCAGATTTTTATATCTCTCTTATATATATCTTTTATGCGTTTCAAATTTTAAGGCTGTAGAAGTCACAACTTTTGTACCAAGAAAATCGTACAAGGTTCTATTCGATATTTCAATAGGTATGCAAAATTGAAGTCTGCATATATTTAGATATAAGTGCTATATATTAATGCAAGTATTACGTAAACTCGGTGGTGTAGGGTATTATATAATCGGCTCCGCCCGAATTTTGCCTTTCCTTACTGGTTCGTTACGACTTTGTATCCAAATATCCAGGAATCTTGGTTGAGGTAATCTCTTAGATCTTCCAATTCCTCTCTTTGGCTTTTGGTAATGACGCTCTCGAGTGCATTTTTGCCTCCTTTTATTGGGTATGCTCTACTTCTGCTGCGCCCCTGCGTTTAGCTCTGGTGTACTCACGCCTTTCTGAGTTCCTTAATTCTAGGCATTGCCTTATCACATCCCTTAATAATAAAGGACATGATGCGACTCGCTGCTATTTAGGTGTTTTCGCTGGATTCAGATTTTTGTTCTTTAACTTCATATTCATTGACTAGCATTTCAGTCTAACTCATCGTGTCCGTCCGTCTTGACAGGTTACGAATCTCGGATGTTGTCTCGAGAAAAATGAAAATATGGAATATCTGCTATATGCGTAGGCCACCGTAGCGCAGAGGTTAGCATGTCCGTCTATGATGTTAAACGCCTGGTTTCGAATCCTGGCGAGACCATCAGAAAAAAATGTCAGCGGTGGTTTTCCCCTCCTAATGCTGGCAACATTTGTGAGGTACTATGCTATGTAAAACTTTTCTCCAAAGAGGCACGCCGTTCGGACTTGGCTATAAAAAGAAGGCCCCTTATCATTGAGCTTAAACTTAAATCCGACTGCACTTATTGATATGTGAGAAGTTTGCCCCTGTTCCTTAGAGGAATATTCATGGGCAAAATTTGCATTTGCTATTTGCGTGTTCCCTACTAACAAGTAGAAAGATTTTCAGTTTAGATTCTTAGATTTCCTTGAAGCCTTGTCTGAATTAGCGGATGTGAATATTGCAAGTTATATAAAGGAACTATGAACTATGTATAGGAACTACATGCCATACTTTCGTCTCTCGTTACTGAGGAATTCAAAGGACTAGATTACTAGATGTCAAAACCTTAAATGGAAAAGTCTGATTCTTGCAAATCATATGTTTTTTGGTCCTAAGCATCAGCTGATTGTGACATGCCAAGCCTTTTACTCGAGAATCATGCACATTGCACAATCAGACTGTAAGGTTTCTAGTACCTTAACAGTTTCTTTCGAATCAAATGGATTTTTTCCTGCCTCATTCTCTCCTTGAATTTTGTTTGCAGTTTTAAAACATGGGAACATTTGCAAGTTATTTAGCTTTTTAAAGTGATTTGGTTTGTTAAAATATGTGAACTATATGGCATACTTTCGTCTCTCGTTGATGGGGAATCACAAAGGAGTAGATTACTAGATGTCAAAACCTTAAAAGGAAAAGCCTGATTCTGGCAAATCAGCTGTTCTGGTCTTAAGCATCAGCTGATTGTGATATGCCAAGCCTATTAATCGAGAATCATGTACATCGCAAAATCAGGCTGTAAGGTTTCTAGTACCCAAAGTTTCATAATGCATAAATTTACCATTTTACTCACTACATATCAGATTTTTCCCTGCCTCATTCTCTCCTTGAGTTTTGTTTGCAGTTTAAAAGCATTTTTGAATGCATTTAAAAGCATTAATGCATTTATTTTTGAACTCTAGCGACAATACACCCTTCCTTTATAGAGGCTTAAGGAAGAAAACTCTTTTAGAATTATGTTTGCATTGAATATAAATTTCAGTAAAGCTAATTTCAGCAGGTTCTTTTCTCAGAACAATAAATGGAACAAATTTTAGGGTGCAGCCTTTGTTTGAAGTATTTTGAACAAATGTTTGGTCTTTTGGTATTCAATCATACTTAACCGTATGTCAAAATTTTGTCCACAATGGTTTTGTTTGAAGTTTTCGCCAAGTGGAAAACATTAAAACCTTTAATGTAAGGAAATATTACAAAAGTTTCAATTTTATGTTCCTATAAAAGGCCTTTCTCAATGGGATTTGAAGTAAAATCATTTAAAAGCTTCAAAGGCTAAGATTTTTTTAAAGCTAAAAACAACAATCTGGCTTTTAACATTCAATATTCCGTTTTTGTATTTAAAAAAAAGGTTCTTAGTTCATTACACTGACTATTAAAACTCAAGATTTCCTTAAAATTCCCTTTTAAAATTAAAAAAAAAATTGAGACTTGCTAAATTTCCATTTTAATGCTTCTTTTTCTAAGTGGTTGACAATGAGAGAAAATCTCCATAACAGGATAATAACATAATTGTAATTATAAGCATTGCTGTCATTGTTGGGCATATCCTTTTTTTCGCATAACCTGACGAGCGACTTTTAATTTCCCTCCATAGAAGGTTTTTTTGTTTTGTTTAGCCTTTCTTCTGCAACTCTGTTTTCCGGTGATTTTCATATCAACGATGCTACCATTAATTATTTACTTTGGTATTTTGCATTAATTTGTATAATGAGCTGTTAATTTTTGTTGCAACAACGCCAAGCAACGACCAGAACATTGACTGAGAGAAAAAACACGTCAGAAGTGAATGTGAAAGCAAGGATTAAAATTGCATAATTATGTAATTAACATTTAAAGCAAAAAGTAACAAAAAAAAAGGTAAAGCAAAGTGAAAAAAACGAAAACGTTAATAAAAACAAGCCATTGAGAGCTAACAAAGGTTATGATGAAATTATGCAGTCAAGGGTATCAACAATAAATGTAACGAAACAAAACAAAAACGAAGCCAAACAATACAAGTGCTTAATAGCCAGACAAAATTTGCATTTTGATTGTACCAAACCATGTGGTGGGTACTTTTTTGTTGAGCATGATACTTGCAAAGGACATTTATCATTGAATTAGATTTTCGCCTAATGTTTTTACTGCTATTTATGCACCATTTCACCCACTCAAGCGAAAGAAATGTGATGACGATGATGATGAGGTTGATGATGAGGAGCTTTAACGCCTTACGTTATGATTGTGCTCAAGCTATGGACACACTGAACACCTTCAAAATGCAACTCTGCATTGAGATATACCTAATGAGGGCTATACACTTTGGGAATGGGGAGTTGTAAAACCAGTTTTTAGTACTACATATATAAATATGAAGAAATCTGCGAGTTACCAGCTGTTATTACTAAAGTCTGGATTTTTATGCAAAATAGAAATATTGTCATCTATTATTTGGCAACTTCACTGATATTTTGTTATAAAATTTATCTTTTCGAAGTTTCAAAGTCATTATATGCTTAGAAACTTAAATGTTATTGCAAATTTGTTCTATTTTGCATTCATTCTTTATTTACGTTCTCTTCTATTTTCGTCATTTTTAATCGGCGCATTTTTAATGATCATGGGGCCTTTCCACTTTCTGCTTTCGGCAAGTGGACTAACGTTCTATTATTCAACCATCTTATTTACCATTAAGGATATCAACTCGTTTTTACACTCATTATGTTTTTACGTTTTCTCCTATTCGTGACATGGCTTTTCTGCACATTTTGACATGCTCAATGTTCATGGGGCTTTTTCACTTTTTGTTTTCGGCAAGTGACTTAACCTTCTTTGTTCAGCCATGGTATCAAATCAGGATTCACTAATAGAAGGTTAGGTCACATGTAAAAACATAAAGTGGATAGGCCCCATAAACATCATTAAGGATGTCAAATCTGACGATTGAAAATGTCATCATATAGGAGAAACGTAAACAAAGAATGAATGTAAAAAGAGAACAAGTTGACATCCTCAATGCCAAGTACTGTCAAATATTAAAAAAAAGTATATCGGCTGATCGCTTGGCTTAACCTTATTCAGTGAATCCTGGTATCAAATCAAGATTCACAAAATAATGTTGGGGAGACCATCTGCCTAACATAATTTTTTTATGATTTTTTGACAACTTTTCCTTTGTTTACATTCATGTTTTTATTTACGTTGCCTCCTATTTGTGGCATTTTGAGATTCTTAATGTTCATGGAACATTTCCACTTTTCTACAAGTAATGTAACCTTCATTTTATGAGTCCAAGTACTATTACTGTTTTTTATTTTAGTAGTAGCCGATTCGGGGCCGCTCCGCAGCGCCTTCTTGAACGCTCTTATACCTTTTACTTGAGCCTTATATTGTAATGGTCGATATATAAGCCTTGTTTTGGTATAGTTTTATGATGGGGACGTTTTGCCCCGAATGTGGATATCGAATTCGTGTCATTGAAACGCGGAGGTAAGCAAGTCCGCAAATGATGCTAAACGCCTGGGTTCAAATCCTGGCGAGAACATTGCAAAAATGTTAAGTGGTGGTTATCCCTTCCCAATGCTGGATGTGTCGCACTGCGGAAAGCCGTTGAGACTTGGCTATAAAAAGGAGGTCCGTTATCATTGAGATTAAACTGAGAATCGGACATGTGAGAAATTTGGCTGTGTTCGTTAATGTAATGGTCATGGGCAAACTTTTACTCTACTCCCTTATACCTTTCTTTAGACTCCTGTATAGTAGTGGTTAAATATGTCCGGTTTGGGGCGTACTTTGGATGTGAGGTGGCCACCTCACTTAAAATAAACATTAGCTTCGTGCTATACTCTCAAATATTTTTTATAAGAGCCCAATATTACCATCGTCGGTAAATAAGTCCTGTTTCATTTCATCCCTATATTGTCGCGATTGGTCTATATTTCCATTTGACGGTGAGTACTTTGGGGGTGGAATGATACCACAGACATTTCGCTCAATATCGTGCTCTACTCCAAAATACCTCTCATTTAAGCTCATAATTGCCCTGGTCAACAAAAATATGTACTGTTTGAAGGGCGTTTTGGGGCTGAAGCTGGCACTCCACCACTTTGTCCTAAAAATAGTTATCAAATTCGTTATTTACTCCAAAAACCTTTCATTTGAGCCCCATATTGATATGTTCGAGAAATTAATACACTGGGGCTCACCCACCCCAAAGCATTTGAGTCCTACATTGTCTGTGTTTTAAGAAGGTTAAGCGCCACCTAAATTCCCTTAACACAAATTTGAATGTCATTTTCCCAATCTACTCCCAAATTGTTTTCAGTTGAGACCTATATAGTCATAGTCGTCTAATATCCCCATTTGGCGGGCTTTTGGGTGTGGGAAAACCACCCATTACATAGATTAATTTTTTTTCACATATTTGTAATCTACCTCCGAATACCTTTCATTTAAGTTCCATATTGACATGAATGTCCAATATGTCTGTCTAGGGGAGTTTTGGGTTTGGAACGGCTAGGTACTGAGACACAATTTTTCATACCAAATTTGTATACTACTCCCCAATACCTTTCATTTGATACCCATATTGTTCCGATCGGTCCACTTTTGTAGTATTTTGGGGTAAGGGGGAGGGTGCGCCCCCTTTCCGATATCGAAAAATTATATAGTGTATGTTTACTTCCAGACCAACCTACACAATCTGGGAAAATTTGGAGAAAATCGATTTTGCCGTTCTTCAGTCTATACAGAACAAACAAATAGACCCAGTCTCTTACAGATGTGATTGGCTAATATGCCCATTTGGGACTTTTTGGCGGATTCGTAATCTACCACCAGATACCTTTCTTTTATACCCCATATTGATAGGAATGTCCAATTTGCCGGCTTGCTGGACCAAAGGGCGACTTCCTGGTAGGTGAATTTTTAATACCATATTCGTATTCGGGGTGGGGTAACCCCCTATTCTTCTACCTGATTTTGTATACCAGATTCGTAATCTACCACCAGATACCTTTCATTTATGCCCCATATTGATAGGAACGTTCAATTTGCCGGCTTGCTAGACCCAAGGGCGACTTGCTGGTAGGTGAATTTTTAATACCATATTCGTATTCTACTCTTCAATACCTTTCATTTGAAACCCATATTGTTGTGTTGGTGTTTTTGGGGTAACGGGGGAGGGTCCGCCCCCTTCCGATATCAACAAACTATAAAGCCTATTCCTCTTTCCTGCTCACTTACCACTACACTTTGCGCCGATATTTTATCCAGAACATCGGACTTGCACTGAATAGGACTAAAATAAAACGCATCATACATATGTAGGGGAATAATTGCAAGTAATCGGATGTTAGCGCATATTATCGACACATAGCGGCCCATTAACGTTTTTGGTATATACAATTACTAAAAAAACAGACCCTTTGCCGTTTGTTTAAAGCACTGAATATTATGGACTATTATTTTGGGGCTGGCTTGGACATACCAAAATGTAAGTAATACATCTAGGAGTAAGGGGCATATTTTCATCTTTCATAGATATATGATATATTTATGGAAGATGAAAATATACCATATATCCAAGTGTGAGTTACACTCTTAGGAGTGAGGGGCATATTGTCATTTGTAGTGGAAATGATTTGTTATAGTTGTTATTTTTAGTATTTATGATGGTGTTAAAAACAATTATACATGCAAATAGCATCATTCTCCCATTATCAATTATCAAATAGTCACCCCTAAACATCGGTATCATCCTGATAAGCGTTTTCTACCGCTATTATTACAAATAACCTTTAAAAAATCACTGCAGTTGTTGGCCGTAATAGATTCGAATTCAATTTTTTTTTTGGTGCTTCATTGTACTATAATCCACCCTCTTCTCAACTTAACTTTGCTAACAGGGTAACAAAAAATAAACTCCAAACAAACTACAAATCTCTTGGGTATTTTTTGCTCAGGCAACTAGCAAGGGCACGCGTTAACACTTGAAATTGTGGGAACCAAACTTCCTGGCTTCTTCTTTTATTTATGTTGCTACAACATAAGATTAAGTTGTCCCCAAGGATTTGTACGGCCTGGCTTGTGCCATGCCGTAATGGAAATGCAACAAATTGAAAATTGACCGTTTAATGTCATGTAGCAGCAGTGAGCACAAGTACTTCACAGACAAGTAGACAAGCAACGCCTTCTTTGCCAAGCGAGTAAAGTGTTTAAATTTAATGTAATTAGTTTTGGGAATTAGCGGCTAACGGTGGCGGAGTACTTGAAAACAAGTTTTTGAGTTGTTGGTTGTTTATTTGGCCGTTTCAGCGAATGCTTTAAGTAGTGGGTGTGTTTTGTGCTGACATGGTAGTTTGATACATTTGATAAATTAATATGAGAATATGCCAAAAAAAAACATTCCATTAGCTTAAATGGACTAGACGAAAAATAGAAAAAAAATCATTTTTATAAACTATTGGGTTGCCCAAAAAATAATTGCGGATTTTTTAAAAGAAAGTAAATGCATTTTTAATTAAACTTAGAATGAACTTTAATCAAATATACTTTTTTACACTTTTTTTCTAAAGCAAGCTAAAAGTAACAGCTGATAACTGACAGAAGAAAGAATGCAATTACAGAGTCACAAGTTGTGAAAAAATTTGTCAACGCCGACTATATGAAAAATCCGCAATTACTTTTTGGGCAACCCAATATTTAAATTTTTTTAAGTGGGAATTTGGGAGAATATGGTGAACATTGGCGAAAAAAACGATGTGATGAAAGAAAGAACAAATTTTACCTACTTCCGTTCGATGGTAGGTTAGGTCTTTTTGGAAGAGGATGATATCAAAACATAGTATTGATAAGCATGGCCCATAGTGATTCCTCAATCTTCTGTCTGCTTCAGCCGCAAGTTTTGCACCGGATTCCATCTCTAGTCATGTAGTCTAAGACAATCCGCCAACGTACTTTCTCATACCATTTAGATGCCAGCATGAAATCCTTAAGTTATTCTGAATGTACCCCTCTTAGCTCTAGTACCTGGTTAGGGCAAACTTAAATATGATAAAATGGGAGTAACAAGGATATATAATATGATGAATCGATATGGAGGATATAATGAACGTGACAGAGGAGTTCGTTACTGCTACATAAACTCTGAGAATTATAGAGAAAAACAAGCCAGTCTGCGTGGAAGTCACTTACGAATTCAAAAGAATTATTGGAATGACCGGCTGGTAAGTCTTCTGACCTAGCTATCTTAAGGACTGTATTTCTTGGGTTAAATACAGGATTTAGCCGGTCCCATTCCCCTACAGACATACCCTTAGGTCATAAATTTGCTTGCCAACATGATAATGCTAGGATTTCTGTACTTTTAACATATCCCTTTACCTTACTCCATTCCATCTCCCAAAATTGCTTCAAGTCGGTAATAGTGTCTGATCATTATCTTTAAAACCTTCTTGCGACATCGTATGTTGGCATAGAAAGAAAGCGAGATCAATGCTTTTGGCTACGTTTGATGTGAAGAACGCTTCCAACGGTCTATGGTGGAAAGACGTGATAGACCCTGGTATTTTAAACGAAGGAAGTTTAAAATACCAGGTACCTTTTAAAAGATACCTTAGAGATGTAACTTTCGTCTACGACACGAGTTCTGGAACGAAGAAATTACAGATTTCGTCAAGAGCAGCTGAGATGTCCATCCTGGGCCCGGACCTGTGGAACATCAGCCACAATGGCATCCTTAGGGTGGAATTGCTTGACGAGACTTTTCTCGTTTGCTACGCAGACGACATTGCAGCAGTCATGCCGACGAAAAACATGGAGGAGGCATAGCGCTAAAGGAACGGGCTACACGAAAGCATACTAGAGTTGACCACACACCAAACTAAACTATTTTTTTTAACCAGATGGTCAGATGTGAATTGACCACGTAGTCATGACTACAAAAAAAAACGGTTAGTTACCTTGAAATTCGACTGGATTCCAAATTGACATTCGTTTCGCAGATAAACTTCTCTACTCGAAAAGCGATAGGAATCATGACCCAACTGAGTAGTATTATGGCGAAAATATTAGGGCCCATGCGAAAAAAGGAGGAAATTTTTAAAAGAAGCCTGTAACACCATCATCCTTTTATACGGGTGCGAAATCTGGGCAGGTAGACTTAATTTTAGGCACAGAGCACAACGGCTGATTAGTGTTTAGCGAACCTCCGCACTAAGGATGGCATTGGCACATGGGGCCGTTTCGACTGTTGCGATGCAGATAGAAGCAAGAATGACACCACTAGACCTGCAAGCCGATGAGCGTTCTGCACTTTTCAAAGCGAGAGTAAACCTTCCCAAGACTAGGGAAATGATATCAGAGACGAGATGACAAGAAAATGGCAGATATTTTCTTCCACTGCACACGATGGGAGGAATCACGCGCGTCCCATGAAGTCCAAATAGCGCCAATAACTGCGGAAAGCGTTGTGGACAAAATAGATGTTTTTTTCCATTGTACACGATGGGAGGAACCAAGCACATGCCAAAGTCTAGATAGCATCCATAACAGCGGAAATCCTTGTGGACAAAATGATCGGAAGTATTGACAACTGCACTGCAATAGCAAGATAATCCGAATACGTCCTAAAACGAGAGAAAGTGATCTCAACGTTAACAGATTGGACCCAAGCGATGGACTGGACGAAGGTGTAAGGACCGATTTGAGAGCCATTTCGACTTTTATTGGTAATAAGGTGGGTTTATAGTCGATAGGTGGACTGTAACCCGACACAAAGGCGACGACTTATGTGCATTAGACTGTTCCAAAAAACCTAAAGTTTTTTTTTGAAACGCATACCCTCCATGTTTTTCCTTTTGATCCCAATAAGCAAAATACGAAATATTATAGCGATCGGTTAAGCCCAAAAACAAAATCTCGTCGTCCTCCCCACATACGCTAAATATAGCGTCACTTGCCCCAGCTGTCGTTTGCAGACTATATAGTGATCACCTTGGAAGCCGAGTAGGTAGCGTGCTCGGATAACCAGTGCGGGCGTCGTGGGTTCGATTCCGACTCGAGGCCTGGGCTGTCGCTACTGTGGTATTTCAATGGACTTGAAATCGGAGTGCCCAATACGATTTTTCTGGGCACATCCCTAATACTCGTCGCACAGTGGGATAGACCGAAAAAAAACTACAAAAAAAATGTGCCGTGTAAGAACGGGTAGAAGTATCTCTTTGAAATTTGGAATTGTTACAACTGAGGAGTTAGCGAGATGGTGTGAAAAATTTGAAATTTGGAATTGTTACAACTGAGGAGTTAGCGAGATGGTGTGAAAAATTTGAAGGCCTTTAATTGTCAGGGCGTCATTTGGCAGGCCCCTAAAGTTGGTCACCTCGGTATTTCGTATTGAATTTTTGCACACAATCTCGTTAACACCTCAGCTCTAACCATTCCAAATTTTAAAGAGATATCTTTACCCGTTCTCACATGGCATATTTTTTACTAGTGTTTTTGGTTCTATCCTACTATGCGTCGCGTTGCCGAATAAAGCTTGAAGTCTTGCCAGTGTATCATCGACAAACTTCTGCGCCTAGACTTTTTTAGAGAGAAAAAAATCATCACGAGTCCTGTATTTATGTCATTATACGAATCGACGAATCTGGTAAAAATACCCCTTTTGTGAACTGCAGAAGTTAAATCTCGATTGATATCAAGATATGTCCTATCTTCAAACTTCATTTGCCTAAAATATAAATACCTCCTCCAAAAAAAAACTTTTTTTTTAATTTCTAAAAAAATGGCATTTTTAGAGTAAAAATCGGAATATTGGTACTTTGTCATTTTTTAAGCTAAATATCGACAAAATGCCGAAAAATCGGCAAATCTCACAGCCCTGGTTTAGCGTCATAGGCGGATATGTTAACACCTGCGCTACAGTGGCCTCTGTTTTGCTATTTTTTGATCCAAACAGCTGGTTTTCATAAAACAGCCATTCGATGCTGCAGCGAAAAAAATCGCCAGTAGAAAAATCGCAAGCTCTCGACAGTCAAACTCTCAAAATTTTGCTCGCTCTCTTCTGCTGGCAAATGAAGTACGAGAGCGACTTTCATAGTGTAAACGTGCTTTAAACTTCTATTGTAGCTATGTTCAGTATCATAAAAAAACATATGTTACGGAGGCAGTGTTCAGTAAGCATGGATCCAGCATTTAAAGTGCGTTGCATGCATTCCTATAATTCCCGTATTGCTTTGGATTATTTGAATAAATGAACAAGTTTTTCCTTTAATCTCCCAAAGGAGAGTTTTCCCGATTTTTTTTTAAATTAAATATACTAAACTTAGTAAAGCTGTTATATTTTTATTGTTTAAATTGATAAAAACTCGAGATTCTACAAAAATGTTACGAATATTTTCCAATTACAATTTCTTTTTCAATTTTTGTTATTTAATTGCAATTCTTGCTGGCCAAGGTAGGCTTAATGATGATGATGATGATGATAACAGCTAAGACTTCCGTTTTATTTTTCAAATTTCTCCATTTGATCATTTGTATGAATTTAATGAAAGCAAAGACAAATCCACAATTTAGAAGCCAAAAAATAATGAACTGCAAACAAAGAAGCAAAAGGAAATGAATCTCAACATTTTTTTTTTTTTTTTTTCAAATAACACAACAAGCATAAACAAGGCAGCGAACAAAAACAAAATCCTATAAATATTTGCCCAATATTTGCACTGGAAATTTCACAATAAACACATATAATACCCAAAATATTTTTACATTTTCGGGTGTGAGAAGTGAATTTGGATAGAAATGATGTGTCCGTCCCGAATGTATAAGTAAACAACACATCAGAATATTTGACTGGCTACGACAATGGTCATGCTGAAGATGATGACGATATGATGATGGACCATTAGTTGAGTTTCAATGCCTATGCAGCAAGCAAGCAGGCAGGCAGGCAGTCAGGCAACCTGGCTGCCTAGCTGGTCACTGGGCATTGTGCTGTGTGAAACATGAGCGTTTTATAATTTAATTTAAAAATAAAAGAACATGTTAAGCCGCATATCCCATATTCAAACCTACAAACCGATACTACACCTATTTGCTTGCAAATACTGCTCCTCATACGTAAATTCCAAATCCAATGAATGACCAATTGCAAAGGGAAACAGGCCAACAACGCAATCAGTAGTAGTGGTGAATAGGAAGCATGCGATAACGCATATATATGTGTGTGTGTGTGTATGTAGGTATATTTACCCCAAAAACAGGATATAACAAGGATGAAAATAAAATTCATTTACGCATACATGCAGGCCCACACACATGCATACATTACAGAGCAAGGTACAATGAAATTGTATGTGTGTATGAACCCATACATACTTACACCATTTTCAGTGACCTTTATACATATGTATATATAAAACATATCAATGTATATATATGCGCATCCTTTCATAGGTAGTGTGTATTGGTGTTTGCTTATATGTACATTTGTAATCGTATAAGCCTGCATTCATGTACATGCAGTAGCTACATAAATAAATTCCGTGTTTCATTAATATGAATGGGATTTCTGTTGTCGAAAACAAAAACTACATAACTTTTTTCACTTAATTGAATATCAAATTACAATGTGTTTGTGTGTACTTGCCTGCTGTATGTTTATTTAATTTGTTCTTTTTTTTTTTTGTTGGTACAGATTTTTTGTTTCTTTATTTGGTTTCTTTCAAAACTCATATGCATTCATAATTGTATGATCGGTATGATGATGGCCATATGTGCATGCCTACCGTAAGGCATGAAATGACATTGGGCA